>NC_063063.1:2595171-2870171 GCF_018812025.1 Megalobrama amblycephala | reverse complement strand
ACGATAATCAGAAAGCGTGGACAAAACAGTCACTCTTTGTAAACTGTTAACTGCGAGTGCCGTATGCTCTAATGCAGTGGTTCCCAAACTTTTTTGCTTGGAGTACCCCGTGAAGGGATTACCATCCTTCTGCGTACCCCCTCTCTTCCCCTTCGACTTCAGTTACACCTTTACCATTAAGGGACAATATTTGCCCCCTAAATTGATTTTCCAGTGCATATTTTTACCTTTATGAATAACTTTATAAAATAAATAATGTTATAAAATAAAAAAAATAATATATAAAAATGTTCAATAGAGAAATATGCAATGATGGTAAAACTAAGTAAAACTTTTAAATATTAAACTAAAACCGCCAGTAGGTGGCAGCAAGTCACTGTTTTTATGAGTGAGTCATCGAGTCATTCATTCAGTAACGAAGCAAGTGGCTGTAAATGAATCATTGAATCATTGACTCAATGTGTTGTAGTTCTGCTGTGGTTTCGTTAGAACTATTATTTCATTGCAAAATAGTAAATACAGACAGTACCGTGTTTAAAATGTACGTTTTTTTTGACCTGTTGTATAATAATGTCACGTTTGCAGTCATGTGGATATTTGGGAACAATTGCATTCTTGCTTATTATCATCATTAAATACAAGAACTCACACAAGGTATGTTTTTGTATCGGAGAAAGTTTGAGTCTTAAATCGAAATTAATCCATTATCTGTGTCTTTATTTGTTCTTCATGCGAGTAAAGTGCTAAATCCCTACTGTTACAAAGGTGCATTGTCGAGAACGACAGTAAGCGCGATTTAAGGCAGCAGATTCTGCACGCAATCTATCATATGCATGCTGCTTGTGTGGATACAGTAATTTTTTATTCCAAATGATGAGGTAATTTGATTAAATGTACTGGATTTACGACATTTTGGCTCGGTTTTAATATTATTTTAAGGTAGAATTAAATGAACTACTCAGCATTTGTTCGCGTACCCCCTGTTGTCACCTCACGTACCCCAGTTTGGGAACCACTGCTCTAATGTCCAGTCATTTACGCCGTCATCACCCGGGTGTTGATACAGGTGAGACCTGAACAGCACATGTTGCTGTCTGTGTTTAAACTAAACTCATTTAAGCCTTGCTGATTTAAACCTTCAAGAACAAGACGCGAAAGAGAACTCGCACGCGCTGTGAGAAGATTTGTGTGCACTCATCCGAAGCGCGCACACGCTTATTTCAGTCAGCGCGCAAATACTGAGTTCTCTTTCAGTCTTGCGCTTCAGCGGACAAATTCATACAAAAATTATGTCAACATGCCCGTCTTAGCGAGTATCCTAGCAAACATAGTCGGTTATGTCTTAAGTGAACGTATATTAGTCGAGAAAGACAGCGCATGTGTAACAGTATATGTACTGGATCGTGCATGTCTTATAGGGGGAAAAAACTATTCCTGCTGCCTGTTTTTAATGTTAAATCAAACAACAAATAACAAAGAAATCACTCACTGCTCTTGACTGAATAGTTTTTGTAACTTCAATAATGATTAATCTTTATTTATTTTATACAGTAAAGATAATATGCAGTGATATTTTATATTTGATTACTTTATCCATTTTCTGTACGTGAAAACGATTGTTAGATTCCTGAAAAACCTGAAAAGCACTGTTCCTGGATCTGTTTTTTTTCGCTCTTCTTTATTGTTTTTCATGTATTATAGAAGTATCGGATCGGGACTCGGTATCGGTAGATACTCAAAATCAAATGACTCGGACTCGGACTCGAGGGCAAAAAAACGTGATCGGGACATCCCTAGTTTATTCTACTCACAAGGCCGTACGACTTTTTATCCTTCCACTGAATTGTTGTTTTTAGGCCGGAATAAATGACTTTTTTACATTTCAGAAAAGTCAAAGGTTTAGAACAACATGAGAGTAAAAAAAAATTATAGAATTTTTCATTTCAAATGGCTGAACTGTTCCTTTAAGAACTACATCATGAACGCTAAGAAAAAGAGAGGAGCGCTTCCTCTCCCCATCAAATGTATTACTGGTGGCAGATTTTAAACATTTTAACTGCTGACAGCTGTTTTTCTTAACCTGCTGTGATCTGGATCTCATTGTACCAGTTCAACCAGGAAATCCAACTACATGTTAAGTCACAATAGAGTGAGGTCAAGAGTAACATTTAGTACGGGATCCATGTAGGAACAGTCAGATCATTCACATCCCAGAAAGAGAAACGACTGCACCAGTAACTTTCGCTGCTTATCAAGTGCATTCTTGCATTTATGTCATTAAGGATAATGTAATAAGGATCCTTGGAATGAGTATTAGCTCCCTAAAATGTGACTGCACTAATGTGAAAATGACCGACTCCCACCCGCATCCCACCGATCAGCTGGCCAATAAATAAAGCCAGCATTAAGAGCGTCCGAGAGCAGACGTCCAACTGGAGCTCTGCCGTCACACTGCTTTAATGACAGCAATTCACATCTTACATACTATTTACTTATTTGACTAAATTACAAATAAATTAGATTAAAATCACTTTAACATGGTAAATAGATCCAAATCATAAGGAAATCAGTCATTTATTCCCATCTATAACAGCCATTTTGGCTTTTAAATTGCCATTTTTGCTGGATCTAAGGTGAAACATGCAACAAATAAACAAGTTTCCTGTTAAAATGCATACTAATTACATTTTCAGGCTTGACATCAGTATTCATTTTTGCTTAATGTTTCTCATCTATGCTTAAAAATCACATTAAAATTAAATATTGAAATTTATTAATTTTATCTGTATGCAAAAATGACAAACTGCATAAGAAAAATTACTATTGCGGTTTCTAAATGTCTCCTGAATTTCAGTTTCGGCATTGGTTCTGCTCAACGTTGAAATGTACTTTTGAATCAGGGTTATTATAGGAAAATGATACCATAAAAAAACATTTGTGACTTGAAACAAAATGAACGTTAACCGAAATAAATGCACAAAAATTTTTATTTTATTTCAGCTAGCTGCCTAGGCAGCATTTCTCATTTTCATTTAGTTTAACTTAATGTACTAATGTTAAAAACATGCCAAGGAAATTACTTTCAAATTAAAATGACACTGGAAAATATTAAAATAAACACTATTCAAAAAAGTATCTCAATGATACTAAAATAACTAAAATAATTACTAAAAGAAGTGATGGTACGCTTCATTTTTTTTCCAAATTCATCCTCTTTAAATCATCACCAATAAAAATATTTAAGCAAAAACTAAAATGAGCGAAAAATAAAATCAAAATAAATCAGTCAACCCCAGAAAATAACAGACAATATTAATCAGAAACTCAAAATGAGCAAAAATTGGTGCAGATGCTGATATTTATATGAACAAAAAGAAAGAAAATTTATAACAGTATAGCATTTACTTACAAAAATGCATATAAATATCAATATCTGTCTTAGTAAGATGATATTTAAATGCATTTTTTATGATCAAAGCTCTGTAGTTTTATAACATATAATGCAATGATGATTGAGATAAAAGTAAATACATTTTATCTCCAAATTCATCCTCTTTAAATCATCGCCGTTCAAGCAAAAACTAAAATGAGCGAAAAATAAAATCAAAATAAACCAGTCAACCCCACAAACTGCATATCCAGTCAGTGCTTCGATCCCTTATTCAAAAAAAGAACATCTTATTCTACAGCAGTACAGAAATCATCATCTTGCCAGTCGACACAGGTAACGGCAAGGGCAACTTCTCCTCATTTCTATTTCGACCAAATAATCTCAATATAATTCCAGGTAATTAGTGTCAGTCATGCATGAGGGCAGTCAAGTATCCAGTGTTACTGTGAAAAAGCACACAGGTGCACGTGACAGGAGTTGGACCAGACGTTACTTCCATACTATCAGATGGGCGCTTGCTTATAGCTAAATTAAAAAGTCATTAACTTCTTTTTGCTGCAATTCACTTCTATAAAAGTTTAGCTGGCAGGAGACAGAGAAGTCAGAAGAGAGCTGCTCTTGCCCATGCCTGACACAGCCTTAAGGAACGCCAAAAGCTCTTGCCAACCATCCGAAAGAGGAAATGTCAAACACACACACACACACACACACACACACACACACAGAGAGAGAACGTCTGAAACAGGAGAAATGTGCATGAAAACAGGAGGCATTCAGGTACACTAAAGCAACGCTGAAAGTCTCTTCCTAAATGTGCACACAAAACTGAATGTTTTACGTAATCCGTGCATGAAAAATAATAACCAACTGCACCTAAAATGTATTCTCAACCACTATTTCCTGTATGTACAATGATGTAACTCACTGATTAACTATCATAGTACAATGCATCGTTTGAGAAACTAACCAACTAGAAACTGCAGTAACATCTGTCGTTGTGCGACGACAAAAACACGGGTAATGCTTCCTATTCACAAATAAACAGCATAATAGATTCAATTCTGCAGCATCATAAGTCACAATAAATGACAACATATGTATAACAAATGCCTTTCATTTACAAACTCATTTCTGATCAAGAAAAATAATAACATATGCGAAAATATTTATGCAAATAGAATTTGAGGTTAATTTAATAATTAAGTGCAATTCAAAATGATAAGTGAGCTGCCCAGACAATAATGCAATCTATGTAAGTGGGTAAACAATAAATGTGGAGGAAACTTCATTTAATGGACTTGGATAAAGTCAGTTTTAATAGTGAAGTCTAGAATGACTGAACAGTAAAAATGTCAAAGCCGTTCACAAGCCATTTGACTTCTGCAATGTGAACTTTTTTCTTATTCATTAAAAATAATTAGACTGAAAAGTGAGAGGTTTTATTCTAGTATGGCCTAAACTAACTGTTTTTCTGTTTTTATTTTTATCGAACAAAAAACATCCAAAATTAAAGTGCTGTCACAATTTAACACTTATTTTAATGAACTTGCTTTTAAGAAGATATTTTGAGAAAAATATATATATATTTTTGTCCATATAATGAATGTCAGTGGTGACCAAATCTGATTTGTTTCCCTCACTCATCAAATTTCTTCTTTTGTGTTGTGAAAGAAAGTCACACAGGTTTGGAACGACATGAGGACGAGTAAATGATGACCATTTTCATTTCTGAAATGAAATATAACTTGAAGATGGTTGACATTTGGATAATTAGGGATTCTAAACAATTTTGGCTTGAGCAAGATGAAACTAAGCGGACTGAGACCAGAAAATTAAATTAATATCCAATTAAATTAAATTTAAAATAATGAACCTAAATTAAGACAATTTAATTCAATTTAAAGGCAACTCTAAAGGAATAGAGCGCAACAGCCAGATTCTGAAAGCAAAAACTACATTTTCTCTGTAGGGAAATTAATTTTTAACTATAACTTATGAACAGAAAATTCCACCAAAGAGTTGAAACAAGCAGAACACGCCAAAAAGCTCTTTAGTTCCGCCCACTCCCATGAAGCACGGTGAACGATTTAATCGAGCAATATATTGTTTATATACTGTATATGTAATCAACATATGAGTAGTTTTATATTTCTCAATTTTTTATTAAATTATGCTGTTTGCAATGCTTCATGGGATTGTAGTTCTTTTCCTCAGTAAAGCCGTTTAGAACACAGGCTTGTACCTTTGTATTTTTGTCCAATTTTCAAATACTTTTTAGTTCAAATCAAAGTTTGTAATGTTGCGATTCTCCTCGTAGCTGGTCGGTTTGGTTCATGACTTATAACGCTTTAATAAAGACTTCATAAAAATCTCTATATGGGAGAAAAGCCTAAAATAAGCAAACTGAGCCCAGAAAATTTCTTGAAAACATTTGTTGAAGTTCACACACCCTGAAAATATTTTTTTTTACTTAATTTTACTTATTTTTTATTTTTTACTTAAAATACATTTAAATTAAATTATTTTTTATTTAAATTTTAACATTTAAATTAAATTATTAATTCAATTAAAACGAACTGCAATTTAATTTAAAATAAAATGAAATTTAAATTATTTTATTTATTTTATTTAAATTAAAAAAATTAAATCAAATTATTTATTAAATTAAAATGAAATTTAAAATAAAATAAAATAAGTTTATTTTGTTTTTAATTAATAAAATAAATTTAAATTAAATTATTTGTATTTTTATTTTAAAAATTCATTTAAATGATTTATTCAATTAAAATTAAATGAAATTTAATTTAAAATAAATTACATTTAGAATTAAAGTATTAAATTCAAATTAAAAATTTAACATTTAAATTAAACTATTTATTAAATTCAAATGAACTGAAATTTAATTTAAAATAAAACTAAATAAAATAAATTTAAATTAGTTACATTTAAATTAAAAAAATTATTTTGTTTTTAATTAATAAAATACATTTAAATTAAATTATTTTTATTTAAAATTTAATTTAAATTATTTATTCAATTAAAATTAAATGACATTTAATTTAAAATAAAATAAATTTAAATTTAATTATTTATTTATTCATTTAAATTTAAAAATTTAAATTTAATTATTTATTAAATTAAATTAAATTAAATTAAAATAATAAAATAAAATAAAGAACATCTAATTAATTTAAAATTAAAGGCAACTCTGGAGAAATTAGAGATTAACTGACAGGCATAGAATCTCTAATAATTTTCTCCCGATCTGGTCTAGATTATCAGGACTATTTTACTTAATTTAGTGTGCATTAACAAACTTCTTTATGCAGATTTATTTAGTGCATTTTTAAGCAATGGCTGCAGCAAACTCCAGACGAATCTTCAAGGCGGACGGCTCATGAATATGAACAGATGGAGGGGACGCTCGAGAGCGTTTCAACACGAGCGGTTTGACTCCCGGTGGAATGTGTGAACTTCATTCGCTAAGTGAAAGATTCCCGACAAACACGAAGCAACTCTCTCCTGACATCAAAAATAACTCTCCAACAGATAATAAATGTGTGGAGCCGAGGGAATCGTGTGAACCACAAGTCCAGTCAGAAACCCAAGCCTCGAGTCTGAAGGATTTCGAGGGCTGCTTTGATGTGTGCTGAAAAACGTCCCTTGCTGAGAAGCGGGAAAAAAGAGGAAAAGAAATGATGGTGAACGACAGCTTGGCCACCGATTCTAGCTGAGACCTTGAGTAGACTACATTCATAAACCGCTGGCGTTTCCTTCAGTGCTTCTCGGAAGAGAGAACAACTTGTGAAACGCTAAACAACACTTTGGTCATTTGGCGAGCACAGCAAATTACTGCAAAGCGTTGGTGCTAATGAATGTTTTGCCACAACAGTTCTGATTTAATTGCACTGTTAAAACGCAGAGAAATAAGCACTTGGCGAATTAAAGCATGTGCTTGTGTAACTGACCCCCGCAGATGTTTTAAAGTTAAGAAAGAGGATCCAGCATCCAAACACTGAACTACACTACCGGACAAAATATTGGAATAACTATGTTTTTGAAAGAAGTCTCTTCTACTAACCAAAGCTGCCTTTATTTGATCATAAATAGAGTAAAATTGTGAAATATTATTACAATTTAAAATAGCTGTTTATTATGTGAATATGTGCTAACGTGTAATTTATTCCTGTGATCAAAGCTGAATTTTCAGCATCATTACTCCAGTCTTCAGTGTCACATGATCCTTCAGAGATCATTCTAATATGACGATTTGCTGCTCAAGAAACATTTATGATTAGAAAACATGATATATTTTATTTTTCAGGATTCTATAATTAATAGAAAGTTCAAAATAACAGCATTTATTTGAAATATAAATATTATGTCACATGATAAATGTCTTTCTTTGCTGAATAAAAGTATCTTTTTTTGTTTTACCTACTCCAAACTTTTGAAATATGGCATATCATTGTTTCCACAAAAATGTTCAACATTGATAATAATCATAAATGTTTCTTGAGCATCAAATCATCATATTAGAATGATTTCTGAAGGATCATGTGACACTGAAGACTGGAGTAATGATGCTGAAAATTCAGCTTTGATCGCAAGAATAAATTACAGTTTACAATATATTCCCATGGAAAACCGCCATTTTAAATTGTAATAATATTTCACAATTTTTCAGTATTTTTGATCACATAAATACAGCCTCGCTGAGCAGAAGAGACTTCTTTCAAAAACAAAATGTTAATTTTTGCCAGTTAACATACCTGTTAAAGCCCGCATTCTACAAATAAAGCTTAAATCCACTTCATGTTAATGAATAAATGTCTTGCTAATTGGCAAACAACACCAAAATAAATTTTTATCCCAATCAGGGACGGAAAGAGAGTCCCAAACCTCATATAGGGCCTAAACTACACATCATCAACACTCAACGGACGTGGAGAAATCTGAGGAGATGAGTGATAATCATTACCAAAGCATTAAAACCAGCGTTTTCATTTCTCAATCTGTGAGGCGTATTTTATTCCTCGTGAGTCTGAGGGGAAACGGCTGCAGGGTTTTTACAGTTGTAAGCACTTAAAGGCAATTATATTCTTGGCCTCGTTTAACCGAACGTGCAGCTCGCCTTCCCCATTCCTCCTCATTTACGGTGCTAATTGGAAAAACATTTTCATCTACATGGCAACCTCCGTACTTTGGCAGACAATAGTTATGGGCCAGTCACAGAAGCCATAAAAAACCCAGACAGAAGTCGTCTGACGGCGTTGTACTTTTTCTTCTTTTTTTCCATATATGACTGCAGGCATAAATGTGCATGTAAGCGTACTGACCGCACCCAGCATGATGCGAACTACGAGCCAGCGGAAGGTCCAGATGGAGATAAGCGAAGGTGGGCAGCGGCGCGGCATCTGTGCCAGACTCCACAGCGGACACAAGAAGATCCCCAGAAAACCTGTTTCCAGAAGCTGGCTTTCCCAACCTGAACACACACACAGAAACACTGACGAAATATCCACAATCATATTGCACAAGATTTCTATGTCATGTTATTGCAGAAAAATAAAACCAGCATGACAATCAAAACACTACAAAAGAGCTGCTTATGAAATCTGAATGATTCCACATGCTGTCGTATCTCAATCCTCCCATTTGCAAAGAGATTCTGCTTAATAAATCTAATATTTGAGGATTTCAGTCTCCAGTTATGAGATCTGTTAGGAGGCATGTTTCTTTCCATAAGTTTGCGAGGTTTTTTTTTATCATGGATATATTAAAACTGCATCTGATTGTCAGCAGATGTTTATCAGTAACGGGGTGTGTATATTTTGGCATTTCAACGAACCAGAAAGGCGAATGTGTTGCTTTGTGTTTGCCACTGAAGAGAGGGAAGAATAATACATAATGCAGCAAATGTTAAAGTCACCATGAAATCAAATGGATAATTCTCATTTTTCATGGAATATTGCTGTGTTTATTATAAATGATTTATCATTATTTTTTCCTCATAATCTTGAATCAGAATAACTTCGCTCCCTCGTGCAGCGACATCTCTTTTCTTTTCTTCTCTTATGACGAGGGCCGGGCAACCTGTCACTCACATGAGATCTACCAATAACAAACCACAAACATCCAATCAATTCCCCACAGACAAAATCAAGCCCCGCCCTAGATTTGTTCTTGTTCCAGAAGTCATTTCATTTGGATATACATCACGATAGGGAAGAAAAGACTACCGCAACATCCCTTTCCATGCTAAATTTAAAGGTGCCATCGAACGTTTTTTCACAAGATGTAATATAAGTCTAAGGTGTCCACTGAATGTTTCTGTGAAGTTTCAGCTCAAAATACCCCATAGATTTTTTTTTAATTAATTTTTTTAACTGCCTATTTTGGGGCATCATTAGAAATGCACCGATTCAGGCTGCGGCCCCTTTAATTGCTCACGCTCTCCACCCCCTCCTGAGCTCTCGACTCTATCATTGCATAAACAAAGTTCACACAGCTAATATAACCCTCAAATGGATCTTTACAAGATGTTCGTCATGCATACTGCATGCATGCGTCGGATCATGTGAGTATGGTATTTATTTGGATGTTTACATTTGATTCTGAATGAGTTTGAGGCTGTGCTCCGTGGCTAAAGCTAACATTACACACTGTTGGAGAGATTTATAAAGAATGAAGTTGTGTTTATGCATTATATGTATATATATATATATATATATATATATTTTTTTTTTTTTACTTTTTATTATGTAATACTGGCATATACAGTAGTGGGAGTATAAAATTTTATAAATTTTATAAAAAAAAATTCCATTTTATTTTTAAGATTTTAAAGATTTAGTTCACTTCAGAATTCAATTTTCCTGATAATTTACTCACCCTCATGTCATCCAAGATGTTCATGTCTTTCTTTCTTCAGTTGAAAAGAAATGAAGGTTTTTGAGGAAAACATTCCAGGATTTTTCTCCATATAGTGGACTTCAATGGCCTCCAGACGGTTGAAGGTCAAAATTACAGTTTCAGTGCAGCTTCAAAGAGGCTTTAAATGATACCAGACGAGGAATAAGAGTCTTATCTATATGAAATGATATACTTTTTAACCACAAATGCTCATCTTGCACTGCTCTGTGATGCGCCACGTATTATGTAATCACGTTAGAAAGGTCATGCGTGACGTAGGTGGAAATACCGAGCATTTTGAAGTTGGAGAAGAAAATAAGAGGTGCTTCCACCTATGTGACCTTTCCAACATGATTACGTAAAGCGTGGTGCATCGCAGAGCAGTGCAAGACGAACATTTGTGGTTAAAAAGTATATATATATATATATATATATATATATATATATATATATATATATATTTTTTTTTTTTTTTTTTTTTTTTTTTTTTTTAGAAAATAGATAAGATAAGTCCCTTATTCCTTGTCTGGGATCATGTAGAGCTCTTTGAAGCTGCACAGAAACTGACATTTGGACCTTCAACCTGTTGAACCCCAGTGAAGTCCACTATATGGAGAAAAATCCTGGAATGTTTTCCTCAAAAAGCATTTTTTTTTTCTCCAATTGAAGAAAGAAAGACATAAACATCTTGGATGACATGGGGGTGAGTAAATTATCAGGAAATTTTAATTCTAAAGTGAACTAATCCTTTAAATACAAAAATAAGGCAAAAAAGACAAACTATAGCTACAGGTTTTGTATTACTATGCAAAAAAATGCATGAAAACAAAAAGCTGACAAGAAAAATCATACACTGACTACAGCATATTCAGTTATTAATATTTGGTTGGTTGTCTCCTTGTTTATGTGTTCATAATTTCTGGCCAAAAATGATCTTGGCACAATTTGTCATGTTTCATGTATTATGTATTATTATCACAAATAACAACTGATTTGAAGCACAACTATACAATATGATTATAAAATCTTTGACACATTTTTAATAATATTTGAGAAAATGGTATGTCAAGTTTTCTAGGCTAGACATCACTTTTGGCCACTACTGTATTATATATCTTATACATCTTATTTTTGTTTAATTTAAATGACAAAGTACTAAAATAAGTAAAACTAAAACTTAATTAAAACTATATCGAAAATAGAAACAATATAGAAAAAAGAAAAAAAAATACTAAACTTTAACCAAATTTAAAATGAAAACAAAAATTATTATAGTATATAAATCACACTAAAATAACATTGGCACAAGCCCAGAATAAAGGCCTGTTCACACAAAGACGAATAACTCTAACTCTTGGTGTGCAAAAAATAAATAAACAAAATATTATCATCTGTTTAAGCACGCACTGCTTTAAACGCTCTTTGCGCTTTAATGGATTCTGATTGTCAATGTTTTTATGGTTAATGAGCTGGAAAAAATCATTCTGAAAGTGATTCCAACAATATTGAGCTGTGGACTTCACTATTTTCTTTGAATTAAAATGATTATCACTTTAAAGTTGTAGTCTTTGTTGCGACCGAGCCTTTACAGCAGGTGCCCCGGGCATCTTTCAGACAGGAGTAAAACGATTAATCAAATATTCTCTTTAGTATTTCACTTGGCATGCAACACCACCCATGTGCGTTTCTGCTGGTTTAAAGAACAGATAAAGCAAAGAGGAATGTGCTTCGAATCTCTAAATGACTGCCACCTAAACTTCTCCTTAGAGAGCCAATCCATGCTAAATCCTGAGAGTATCAAAAATGGACAGAGAATGAAGCGTTTATTCATCAGAGATTTCATCTGGCCCTGAGCGCATTGGAACCAATGAATCGATGAGATGCAACCAAAATGTTTTGCAATGATCACTTCTAGGCAGTGTTTATGGCACAAATGCTGTAATATCTCTCTGGGAAAGAAACGTTCTTTCAGAAAGCATGGAGAGCATCCGAGCGCGGTGTTTACTTGCACAGAGCCCGTAGGTTGTTAGTGTGCAGCTCACATTGGAAAGTGGGCAGAAATCAGTGATTGGAGCGTGACAGATTTTGGAGGTGCTCACATTTATATCTCCAAAGTATCATACACAGAAGAGATGGGCGACAGAATCGCTCCAGTATCTCTGCACTATTTTTACACCCCCTAATCAGATTTCTAGACACAATTATTTGGTTTGGGACTGAATAATTCATTACATCTGCAGCTCCGCTGATTGGATTTGAGTTTTGGGAGGAGAACAGAAGATTCTGCATATTTGAAATGCCGCCATGTTCTCTTTGCACTTAATTTAGTTTACTCCTAACTGGACTCTACAGGAGTTATGAAACTTTTTTTTTTGCATGGCACTCCTATCCAAATAAAATTAAAACAGATTACCAGTTTAACACTCACACTGAAGTTACTGTTCATAAAAATGTGACAAAATGAAACTATTTATACTGCATGTATTAGAGCTGTAAATCAGACGGTTCATCACGATACGATCTGATATTGATTCTCTTACGATACCTCAAAAAAATGCTTGCAATATGATTACAATTTGCTTGGATTCAGATCAATATTATGATATTATGTGCCTTTTTTATTAAAGGAGTGGTTGATTATGATTTCACTTTTTTAACTTTAGTTAGTTTGTAATTTGCTGTTTGATCATAAACAACATCTGCAAAGTTACGACGTTAAAGAGTTATGTTAAAGAAATCACTGTTTAAGGACTACAACAAATGGCTTGTAGGGACTACAACGAGCTTCTTCCTGGGTTAGTGGCATCACTAACCCTAAAATTTACATAAGCCCCACCCCTGAGAACACACAACAAAGGGGGCGGGGCCATGTTGGGCTGCTTTAGAGAAGAGGAAGAGTTGTTGTAGTAGAGTGTTGTTGTCATGCCGTCATTTTACGCCGGACTGCTTCACAAACGAAGGGTCAATTCAACCACAAAAGATGAACATGACGACACATGCTAGTGGATGAGTTGAATCAACTCCACAGCAAACTACATCAAATTTATCCACTAACCATTCCAGAAACGTCCAGTTTCATTCTAAAAGTTGTAACTTCTTCCTGAGTCTCTCCATCAGTGTCGACTCCGGTTTGAACAATGTAAGTTACTGACAATCCTCATTTTGGCTGCGTGAGATTCTCCAGCTTTGTTGTTGTTGAGCTGTTAAAGCTCCGCCCTCTTCTGGAAAGGGGCCGGGAGCAGCAGCTCATTTGCATTTAAAGGGACACACACAAAAACGGCGTTTTTTTGTTACGTCTGTTTGTTGTTAGGATGACAAAACAAGTTTTAAAAAAGTTTTAGGTCTGCCTCAGAGGTCTAACAGCGCTCATCACTGTCAGAATGAGTGACTGGCCAATCAAATCAAAGAAGGCGGGGCTTACTGTTCACAGAAGACGAGTGTGAATTTTAATGCAACGCTTTCGTTTAAGCAGTGAAAGAGTGTGTGGCAAGTAAGTAGCAAAACATTTCATATTTGATGACTGTTTTATGATTGAAATATTCAGTGACCGACAGTAATATACAGTGATGCAAACTACTCTTCATAAAAAAATGTTTATTTTGCAGTTTTGAATTGAAAATATGCTATTATTTGAATATGATATGATTAACGTAATTCTTAACTGAATGTGACAAGAAACATTTTGCATTTTTAACATATCAGACATATAAATACGAGTGAATCTATTTTTAAAAATATATATTATTTGCAAATAGTTTAAATTGATTATTTAACTACAATAGACCTGGAACTTTTATCGTTCTTATTTCTTTTTTCGTTATTCTCTTAAATTCCTTTTAATCATTTAATTCCTTTTAATTAAAAACAATTACCCAATAATATTACCTAATATAATTAACTAATACATACATACATAATACATAGATTATATATATATTTATTAGATTTTATGCACTTTGCATCGATGCATCATATCATTAGTTATTTGATCGATGTATCAATCCATATTGATGTAGTGTGACATTCCCTGGTATGACTACTATTAAAAATGGATAAAGATTTATAATCATCTGAAATCCATTACAGTGACATTACACTTTTACATGCACTTGGATTGATCCCTAAAACCAGGAACGGCTTTAAATGACAAAATTGGTGTAAAACACAAAAGAAATATTCAAATATAAATAAAAAAACATGTTCTTGTCTTCCATTCAACAATGGACCTAAATAAAAACCTGATTGGCCAATTGAGCCCATTTGTGGCTTTCTTGTTTATCTGGAGAATTTGGATTTTGGTGGGATGGAACGTTTAAAGTGGCCGCTCACAGATGTGGTAAAAAGGCTGGGGTAAAAGTTCAGATGAATCAGCCAGCATGAACGCTCATCTCCCCGCTGCGAGCTGGCGCAGTGTTCACGTCTTACCCAACGGATTTGGCTTCTAAGCCTCAATCGGTCACACTTGTGCAGATCCTAAATCAAACCTCTAAACACTGAAGGGAATTCTGGGAGAAGAGGCTCTGGTTTACTCTTGAGTTCTGTTAATTCATTTAAAGTGTTGTGTGAGGATATGCTACTAGAAATCAAAGAGTGCATGGCATGATTTCACAACAATGCGAGAGATGATTACTCACCAAAAGAGTACCTGGATAAAAGAAAAGAAGAGAAATATATGAGATTAAATTCATTTTCGCCACATGAAAGTATGAGAGCCCATTTTCACCACATAAGAAAAAAACTCATGATTTGATGAACCATAACTCATAAGGCATAATTATGGATGAAAGTCGAAATTATGACAAAGTCTTAATTATGAGAGTCAATTTTGTGGTCATAAATAATTTTAGAACATAGTTTTGACTTTTTATGTCATTGTTTTTTGTCAATTTCAACGCATGTAATAGTTTATCTTTTTTATCACATCAATTTAGACTTTTTATCTCATGATTATGACTGAGCAATTCATAATTTTAACAGTCACTTTTTGTCAATTATGGCTTTTTATCTCATAGTTCTGACTTGTGTCGTTGATTTTTAAGTCCAATTTCATAAGGACAAAATTTTGACTGTCTATTGACATACCAAGTCATAATTATGAGACAAAAAGTCCTAAATTATGTGATAAAAAGTCATAATTATTACATAATTGACAAAAAAAAACAATGACATAAAAAGTCAAAACTATGAGATAAAAAGTCATTATGAGATAAAACGTTGAAATAATGTGGAAAAAGCCATGACAGTGTCATAATTTTGAGTGCCGAATTTATCATAATTTCGACTTTTTATCTCATATTTACTGAGCATATTATAATTTTGACTTTTCACAATTATGACTTAGTTTCTCATAATTTCAAGTAATTTTTTTGTCATAATTATGGCTTTTTATGACTTGTCATTGTTTTTTGTGACTTGTCATAATGACAATTTTTTTTATGAGATAAAATGTCACAATTGTGAGACAAAACATTGAAATTATGTGAAAAATGTCAATGACAAAGTGTCATAATTTTGAGTGCCAAACATTTTTTTCTTAATTATGACTTTTGAACTTTTTATCTCATTATTACTTAGTATGTTCTAATTTTGACTTCCAATTATGAATCTCATAATTTTAAGTCATTTTTGTCATAATTATGGCTTTTTAACTCTGTTAAAATTCTGATTTGTCAAGTTTTTTTGGTCATAATTTCAACATTTTGACAGTCAAGAAAGACATACTATAAGTCATAATTATGAGATAAAATGTTGAAACGATGTGAAAAAAAATGCTATAATGACTTGTCTATTTTGAATGCCAATTTTTTTGTCATTATTATGACTTGAACATTTTTATTTCATAATTATTACTCAGTACGTTATAATTTTGACTGCTCACAAATATGACTCATCTCATAATTTAAGTCATTTTTGACATAATTATGTTTTTTATCTCATAGTTCTGACTTGTCATTGTTTTTTGTCATAATTTCGATTCATGTCATGGTGAAATTTTGACAGTCAAAAATGACATACTAAATCATAATTATGAGATAAAATGTCAAAATTATGAGATAAAATGTTGAAATGATGTGGAAAACATGTCATAATGACATTTAAGTCATTACTATGATTTACATAATCATGATTTTTTCTTATGTGGCAGAAATGTGCTTCATATAAAAAGCATGGGAATGCTGTAGGTGTGACAAAATTCATTTTTCTCCATCAAAATGGCATAATTCAATCTAATTTTATTGCAATAATGACATGAGAAAGATCAGTGTGTGTGTGTGTGTGTGTGTGTGTGTGTGTGTGCTCACCAAAGCTGTCCGACATTCACGAATAGAGTGGTACAGGATCCACAGTATTCCCATAATGATCATATTGGCTCTTCCCATGAGCAAGACAAACCCCGAGAGTGCCATCCCTGCCAGAGCGATGCCATCCAGGTTGGCATCCAATATCACTCCAATCCATAAACCAGAGGACTGAAGGAGTGTAGGCCAGGGCCGCAATGCCAATCTTGCCACCCACATAGCGCTTGACGCTCCTCAAGTAGTCCTTGCATGGCATGAGCCCTTTTTCTCCAATCAGTTGTTTATTCTGGTTGTAAGCCACAGTGAATGCCACAACTAGAAAAGATATGATTTCACACTTGAGTTATTATACACAGATACATATTATAGTGTGTGTGTGTGTGTGTGTGTGTGTGTTTCACATATGCAAACTCATATCTAGTAATTGTAACTAATGTGATGTAACCAATTGTGTCTGCTCTCTTAGCAACTGCATCCTGTAGAGTGGCCACCTGTCGAACTCACAGTAGATGAAAGCAATGGCTCGCAGTAGCAGGATGCGCGTGAGCCAGTAGGTTCCGGTTTGTGACGAAACGCCCACTTTCTTGTCATATTTGGTCGAGGGTTCGTCTTGCGCTGTCTCGCTGCAGCTGTCGTGTGAAAGACTGTCTGAAACAAGCGGATCACCACGTCGCTTTCTTAGGAAACTTTCGCTGCTCTCAGGACTCTCACTGGAGGACGCCATACTGTCCAAGTGCTCTGCACATGCGCAAGAAATCACGCGCAGCGGACTGACCAATCAGAGGACAATGCGCTTCTGCCAACACAACCTTCAGACTGATCTTCTGTAGTTCATGTTAAGTTAATGTATTCTACTCGACTTGGTAATAATTGTTGAAATAAAAACTGTTCACCGTATATATATATATATATATATATATATATATATATATATATGTGTGTGTGTGTGTGTGTGTGTGTGTGTGTGAAATATAGCCTATACATATATATATATATATATATATATATATATATATATATATATATATATATGTGTGTGTGTGTGTGTGTGTGTGTGTGTGTGTGTGTGTGTGTGTGAAATATGTATATATATATATATATAGATGTCAACATTTGAAGTGGACAACTTTGATGAAAGGTTTTGATCCACTTCAAATGTTGATTACTATATATATTTTTTGGGGCATGTTGTCACAATGCGGGGTCAAAAAGAATATGCCATTAAACTTTACAGCGAAATTCAGGAAATATTTTGTTTACATCAATATTGTGCTTAATAACTTGTATAAAAACAACTTCATGAGAAATGAACAAAGTTCAGCCTTTGAGTTCAAATCTTCCATCATTATATAATAATGAATATTAGTGTGTTTTTATTGTCTTCACTTGTTGTTTACACAACACTTAAAGCAAAAATATGACAATAATTTGTGCAATGTATTATGGAAAAAAAAAAAGTTATATTTTTTTCACATACAAAATATTGCAGTGTTTTATTCAAGTCATGTTTATTGAGTTAACCTACAAGTGTTTTCATAAAATACAGTGGGCGCTGATTGGATTATGCAGGGAACCCATGAGCAGTTATGGCATTATGGTCTAATTTGTTAGTCAATTATGTTCAATTAACTGAAAAAGTTGCTGATGTCCTGGACAGACCAATTGGTGAAGTTGCGCAAAAGCTTCTCCTCCAATGAGACGAGAGAAGGAGGAGCGCGAGAGTACAGAAGCCTCACAAAAACTTCTCTCTTACCAACAAGTTGTGAAATGTTGCCAGTTCATCCGCCAGTGTTGATCGACGGAGGCGTGAGATTCAAGAAACCGAGAAATCAGTAGGTTTATCTGGAATATATGCCAGCGCGCGCTGCGCGTAAAGTTATACGTTCTTCAGCTTACGTTTCTCCAGCGAGGATTTTAAAATGTCCAAGGAGCCGGATAAAACTAGTTCTGGGACAGAAAGCTCTTTTATCGGCGATGCAGACTCTGATTCACCGTCCTCTCCATCAGTGTCCGACGAACAAGGGTCGCAAACCGGCACCGGCAACCGGGCGGACAGCGAGGAAGACGCCCGTTTCCCCCCGTGCATCCGAGATGCCGTGTCGCAGGTTCTCAAAGGCTACGACTGGTCCCTGGTGCCGATGCCTATGCAGGGTAGCAGGTCTTTGAAAGACAAGCCTCACGTCAAGAGACCCATGAACGCGTTTATGGTGTGGGCGCAGGCTGCGCGCAGGAAGCTGGCGGATCAGTACCCGCATCTGCACAACGCCGAGCTCAGCAAGACCCTGGGCAAGTTATGGAGGTACACATTTTACGTTGCGTTATGCAAATGATCTAGGCCTACGTACACAAAGAGTTATTAAACTACAGCATTGGTGTCGGCTTGTGTATGGCAAGCTACTTGTATGTTACTAGCCAATCTTTTTAACTGGTTATATTCAGCATCACTTAATCAACATTAGTTTACAACAAAACTCATTTTATGGGTTAAATCAGGCTCTTTAAAGTAACAAAAGCAGGTTAACACTTTTTACAGTGCTAAATCAGATTGTTTCAAATACTTACTAGGATTTATAATTAAATAGACCTGTATTAAGTGTTTAATCTTACTAGTGAGATTTTTAATTGAACTGTAAAGCAGTAACATTTCAGATTAGCTATTTAACAAATCAAAAACAAATGTGACTACAGGGATTAATCATTTCTCATACAAGGCAAGACAAGTATCTCATATAATAAGTGTTTAGTTACTAGTAAAACTGGAATAGGTGCAAACAATAATTCATAATACATAGTCTGATGCGAATAGTGACTATAGTAGCAAAGAAAGTTGGGTAAGACTTTACAATAAGGTCTCATTCTTTACAGCATTTTTTAACATTTGTGCACAGTGCATTAACTAATGTTAACAGATACAAAATCATCTTAAAAATGTGTTTGTAAATGTTACATTAAGATTGAAAAATGCCAGAAGTATTGTCCATAATGTTAACAAATGAAACCTTATTGGAAAGTGTTACTGAAAGTACTAGTGACTAATTGAGCATGTGCTAGTCATTGTTGGGAAAAAGTGCTTGTATTAATAACAGAAGCTACTAAAAGTGACGTAGTTTAAAGGAATAAATGCTATATTCTGTGGAGCTGCTTGTAAACCATCTGGAGCGAGATGGTCTACATCTGCATTAGCTTCCATCTAAATCCGGATCTTTGGTTTCTGAATGTACATTTGTATGTCATTCACACACTTTCTCACGGATTGTCCAGGCTGCTCTCTGAGAGCGAGAAGAGGCCATTTGTGGAAGAAGCAGAGAGACTGCGACTCCAGCACAAGAAAGACTATCCGGATTATAAGTACCAGCCACGGAGACGGAAGAGCCTGAAGCCGGGTCAGAGTGAACTGGACGCGGGAGCTGAGAAGATCCATCATCCATCGGATCAAATGTACAAGACGGAAGCGGGAATGAGAGGGATGCACAATCAACCGGTCCATGGTGGTGAGTTATGCAAGATCCACTGTCTTACAAATTGGGTTGTACCATATTAGTGGTCGACCGACATTGATTTTTTTTATTGCAGATGCCGATATCTATAAGAGCTGATGACCGATATATACACTGTGATGCTAACCTGCGATTGTTACCTTAAAGAGCTGTTTTTTTTTACTTGCTTTACATGCATAACATTTGCTAAAATTAAATTTATTTTCACTGTTAGTAATATGGTGTGGGCTGTTATTATGGCTGTTATTAATATAGAATTATATATCATTTATAATATACACAATAATATTATATATATATATTATTTAATTAGAAATCATTTGAAAAGGAATTATATGGGAATTTACAGATTTATACTTTAGATGGCAACTTATTTTGTAATCCTACTATAGTATTTTTCACAAATAGAAATATTTGAATAAAAAGGAATTAAATACTGTAACCAGGTAAGTCTATGTGCACTAGGAAACATATTTTCTTAAATAAAGACCATGCATTGCTAATTTTACACACAGTACACAGCAAATACATTGAAAAAATGTTACCCTAAAAATGAAAAAAGTCAAAAACATTATTTTGCATCATTGAATCAACCTTAATACATTAATTTATAACAGCAAAATAGTTTTTTTTTTTATGGGTTAAATCAAGTAAAAACAGCCCTTTAAGGTAATAATTGCAGGTTACCACTTTTTACGGTGTATGACATGAATATGACATACACATTGGCCAAACACTATAATATATGCAAGTTTATTTTTTTAAAATAACGCAACCCAACAAAACAAAACATATTTGATGTTTCCATCCCAGTTGGAATCTCCAAAATTATTAATATTGCTGAATTTACCAAATTACATTAATTTATATCAGTTGATCAATATATTAATACCATATCGGCCAAGCAGAATATTTGAAAAATGTCTAATATCGGCCGATATATCGGTCAACCAGTATACTAAATACTATATATGCATGTTTAGTTTTTTCCAACTCAACCTAACAATACATATTTAATGTTTCCATCCCACTTGGAATCTCCAAATTATTTAACATTGCTGAATTAACCTAAATACATTAATTAATTAATTTATTATAATCTGGCAATATATTAATACCATATCGGCCAAACAGAATGATTGAAAAATGCCAAACATTGGCCGATATATAGATCTTGGCAATATATCGGTTGGCCTCTATACTATATGCAAGTTTATTTTTTTCCAACTCAACCCAACAAAACTTGTTTGATGGAATCTCCAAAAGTATTAATATTGCTGAATTAACCAAAATACATTAATTTATGCCAATCGACCAATATATTAATATCATATCGGCCAAACAGAATATTTAAAAAATGTCTAATATCGGCCAATATATCGGTCAACCACTATACTATATATTGTACATGCATGTTTAGTTTTTCATGTTATTTAACTCAACCCAACTATACATATTTAATGTTTCCATCCCACTTGGAATCTCCAAAAATATTAATTAATATTGCTGAATTAACCTAAATACATTAATTAATTAATTTATACTAATTGGACAATATATTAATACCATATCGGCCAAACAGAATGATTGAAAAATGCCAAACATTGGCCGATATATAGATCTTGGCGATATATCGGTTGGCCTCTATACTATATGCAAGTTTATTTTTTTCCAACTCAACCCAACAAAACTTGTTTGATGTTTCAATCCCAGTTGGAATCTCCAAAAGTATTAATATTGCTGAATTAACCAAAATACATTAATTTATGCCAATCGACCAATATATTAATATCATATCGGCCAAACAGAATATTTAAAAAATGTCTAATATCGGCCAATATATCGGTCAACCACTATACTATATATTGTATATGCATGTTTAGTTTTTCATGTTATTTAACTCAACCCAACTATACATATTTAATGTTTCCATCCCACTTGGAATCTCCAAAAATATTATTTCATTTTTTTTAATAAACCTAAATATATTAATTTATACCAATAAAATTAAGTTAAAAAAAGCTCTTTAAGGTTACAGTTGCGGATAAAATTTTTTACAGTGTATGACATGAATACAACATACAAATCAGCCAAACAGAATGGTTGAAAATTGCCAATTATCGGCCGATATATCGGTCTTGCCGATATATCGGTTCACCCCCATTCTACTAACTATACCCAACAAACCATATCTGATGTTTCTGACCCAGTTCAAGCGCACGGCCCTCCGACGCCTCCAACCACCCCGAAGTCCGATCAGCATCAAAGCGCGAAGCGTGCCACGGAAAACACGAGACAGAACATCGACTTTAGCAACGTGGACATATCGGAGCTCAGCAGCGACGTCATCGGCAGCATGGGCCCGTTCGACGTGCGTGAGTTCGACCAGTACCTGCCGTTAAACGGCCACACCGAGAACAACGGCGGGCAGCACTCCAGCCCCGGCTGTTTCAGCGCGTCCTATCACCATCACGGCAGCGTTTCGGCATGGAACAAGGCGTCCGGGTCACCGTCCACATCCTCGCATAACCAGTCGAGCCAACAAAGGCCGCTCATTAAAACAGAACAATTGAGTCCTTCTCATTACGGAGAGTCTCACGGGTCGCCGACCCAATCTGAACTGAGTGACTGTCCTGACATGCAGAACTCGACGTACTTCACCACATTTTCTGGGTATCCTGCTGGTATTTATCAATATCCGTACTTCCATTCCTCCAGGAGATCATACGTGACTCCTGTTCTCAACAGTTTGTCCAGTCCATCTCATAGTCCCGGTGCAAACTGGGAGCAACCGGTTTACACGACTTTAACGCGCCCCTGATGCCATCGTGAGAATTATGGGACTTTGTGGCATATGAAGACATTTGCTGATACTTTAAGATGTTTTATCTTGCCATTTCTGGTCATTTTGACCTTTAGATTTTCTGGAAACACTTTACAAAGGTCTCATTTGTTAACATTAATTAATGCATTCGCTAACATCTTTGTTAACTTTATTAGTAAAATCGAATTGTTCAATGTTTGTTCATGTTAGTTCACAGTGCTTTAACAAATGTTAACAAATACAACTTTAGATTTTAATAATGTTTAAATTACCATTGACTAATGCTTTAGAAGTATTTTCATTGTCAGTTCATGTTAACTAATGTAGTTAACTAATGTTAACAAATGCAACCGTTATTGTAAAGTGTTACTGATTTTCCTGACGATTTTTGGGCTCACTTTTCAATATTGAATGTTTTGTGTTTATACTATGGTCTGGATAAAAGTGTTTTTGTTTTGTTTGTTTGTTTTTTTGAGGGGGGGGGGGGGATGCAATAGACTGATTTCTCTCGTCGATATTCCAAACGCTATTTAAATGCAATCATGTCTTTTTTGCTAAATGCAATTAAAATGTAAAATGAACGAATGTGAAATTCTGCCTGATGTCTTTACTATTGAGAAAGGCCTAGTCTTAACTGTCAAGCTAGCGAGATAACTTAGATTACAGTCCGAAATGAAGCTACTATGTGAGCTTAATCTAAATATTGGAGAGATGCTAGTATAAAACAGAGCCTTTACAAAGCCAAGATACAGCGAGGGAGAGCAGAAAGAGAGAGGGCTGATTCTGAATGACAGTGTCTCAAAGGGCTCTTTGTTTTCATTATAAAAGAGGCATTAATTAAGGGAGGGAACAAAACAAATACAAAGCAGAAAATCATTACCACTGCCGTTACATGAAAGAAGAGCACAAGAACAGACGCTACCCTCTGCTATTTGGATAAACAGCAACAAAAGCAGCAGAAAATGCATAAATTGACTGCAGGATAAGAGAATAAGTTCTTCATGCTGTGGAAATGAGCCAGTGATTTCAAAGCAGATGGGTGTGGGTGGACTAGGACTTATTTTCCTTTCACTACATTTTATTACATTGATGATTTCGAAGTGGAGAATGTAATTAGTGTTGACATGTACAGCACGCATCATTTTACTTGCGGACATTATTGGGTCTTAAAACTGGACGGTACACAGTAAGCACTACAAGGTTACGATTTTCATTCCTAACGTAATTATGATGGTGTATTATGTTCAGTTGTTATTGTATTCAGATTTTGGGGCACTGATTTCACTCTTAGATTTGTGTGTTTTTTTGTCATTGTGATCTATATTGGAAGAGTCATAAACAATGACAAAAAAAGAAGTAAACAAACATTCACGCTGAGCTATTTAAGAGACCCCCAGATAAAGACAACTTAACACACATCAAAAGTGTTATAGAAGAAAAGCTGACTATGATTACAGCAGGTCAAAGGTCAATCTATAACACATAAAGCTGAGTTTTATATTGGACTGGTGATCCAAGTGCTTCCAGTGTTTCCAAGAAATCTTGAGATATGTATATTTTGTGTGTGTGTGTGTGTGTGTGTGTATATATATATATATATATATATATATATATAGCCTACACAACTGTTTCCTTAAAAATAGTTCCAAACAAAATCTAAAACACAGTAGTGGTGTTTCATTCCAGAATGAATCAGTGCTTTTGAACGAATCGGTTGAGTGATTAATTCAATGACTCACTCATAAATAGACCTATTTTGTGTTTGCAAAGAGCAATGACATTCTTTTGTGGGTGGAGTCTACCTGGTGGCAGAAAATGGCAGTTCTGCAGTAGCAGTCTGTGGAAGCCACGGAATAAAAGAATAAAAAAAGTTAATTTCGAGTTTATATCTTACAATTCTGACTTTTTTTTCTCGCAAATCCGAGTTTATGTCTCACAGTTCTTAGAAGGAAAAACAGAATTGTGAGATATAATCGTTATTTTGTCTTTTTTAAGTTTATATCTAGCAATTCTGACTTTTTTCCCCTCAGAATTGTGATATAAACTCACAATTGCGAGTTATAAAGTCTGAACTGGGAGATACAAACACACAAATACAAGAAAATAAGTTAGAATTGTGAGATAAAAATGTTTAAAAGTTATCTATGTAAAATGTTATAGGTTAAAATATTATTTCATAACTGCTATGAACTGCATATGTCAGTATTATGTAGACTTACTGTTTAGATCAGATCCATGCTTTAATAGTAGACTGATCATTGCAGGTTTCATCAGTCCAGTCTGAGACTTGCAACATAAACATCTGTGTTTAGCTTCAAAGGGCGTCTTCAGTGACGGTATTCTATAAAAATGAAGACTTTATTTTTTGCATTCCGAATTCTGACATCCAAAGGCACAACAAAATATTTTTCTCTTATTGTGTGGATTTTGCCCATTTTCCTTCACTTGTTACTGCTGTTTTTCTGCCACCATTATGCGTGCAGCTGCAAGTGATATAACTGTGACATCTGCTGCAAATTGGTCTATACGGTCACCTTTTACGATGAATGAATCAGTTGAATGAATGATTCAATGACTCACTCATTTGTCACCACCTACTGGCCTCACTTTGTAACATGAATACACTGCTGTAGGCTATAATATGTTATATACGACATATATCCAAACTATAATGTGTCTGACAACTTGGACAGAAAATATGCATCTTCGAAACGTTTTAGATTTTCATGTTAGGGGCAAAATTCAAGTGCTTTTGATGTTTGATAAAATAAGGCCACAATGCTGCTGTTCTAAAACCAAGATTCACACCCTCATCAAACATAGTGTGTAAGCGGTGACTGGTGCGATGGCTTTACCTTCTTGGATCAGTCTTATGAAGTAAATAGGATGTCCAGTGCTTGTACGACTCCACCCTAATTTAATGATTTCCTGCTGGGTTGCAAACAGCCTCCTGCTGTGTCTGTGTGAGTTAGTGTCTCCCAACTTCACTTGCACAGCCTGGACGCCAATGACAACAAGCAGCCAGACAGAACCAACATTGACTTACCCACAGTTCCACGGGGCAGTGGAGCCAGGCTGATGGGGAAGGAAAGCAGTGGAATGCATCAGGTCAGGCAACAGTGTCTGACAAACCCCTTCAGACACAGACACACACACACACACACACACACACACACACACACACACACACACACACACACACACCAATGTTCTGAGAACATGCAATTCTGACCATAAAAATAAATTAAATTTGTTCTGTTGTTTAAGGTACACTTACATTGAAAATTATGAAAATACTCAATATTTTTAAAGGATACAATATCTGTGAATTTCATTTTATATATTCATATATAGTACTGCCATGTCTTATTTTACTACCATTGAGATACTATTATATATATATATATAATTTTTATTAGTTTTTATTTTTGTGTTTTCCATTTTAATTTTAAAGTTTTTGTAATCTTATTGATTTTTCATTTTTATTCAGTTAAATATTAATGATTTGAGTGATACAGCGATGCAAAAATAAGACTGTATGGCACCACTATATAATATATGAATATATAATAAAATTAAATGCGCAAAAAATGTATCCTTTAACAGTCTTGATATTGCAATGTTTTTTAATCATAAAAATAAATGTAGTAGAAGCACTTGCAATATGTAAACGCACCTAAAGCCCAAAGTATAGTTCACTTTTTACGCATGCGCGAGGGTCAGTGCGCGTGACGCGAACATTTTTGTAATTAGTTTATCCACAAGGTGGCAACTCTGCCCTGGGGACTCGATTCACAAGAAGAAAACCTGCATAAACAGAACAGACCTGAACATACAAGCTACAGCGACAATGGAGGCCTATATAGATGACAGATTGTTCGAAGAGATTAGCGAGAGATGGCTCAAAACTGCGCATGCGTCGAACGCATGTGTACGGGGTACGAGTCAAATGACGTATAACTTGCACAGGCTGTGCGTTAGACCGTACGTGTATGCTAGCGTACACTTAAAAAAGGGGGGGAAAAGGAAGTATACCCAAGGCTTTAAACAACAGCAGAAAACATTTTTTAAAGTTAATTCTTAAGTTAGCCCTTAGTTTAGTTCTGTTCGTTGTCTGGTATTGTCTTTACATGTGTGAAGTGGTTAAGTTGATTTTTCCCTTCTGAATAGCCTTCTTTGTTGTTTTCACTGCGACATGTGCTTTTATTTATTTTAAACTCGACAGGACCTTCTTGGTCCTAAAATATGCAAATGCTTTTCAGACCAGAAAAATCTAACTTTACAAAAAGCACCATGGTGTCATCATGGTACAGTGATGATATTAGATGTACTTTCATATATACCGTGGTACTGAATGATTTTTACATTTTAATTACAGGACAGCCTGGAATACTTGATTGTTATTGGTCAGTAACTGCGTTCCACAGTCTCTTTCTTCAAACAAAACAAACTCATTTAGACTCAAATATTTAATGTCCATGTATTTATTCATAAGTAGCCGCATAATAAGCAGGATAATGTACAATCAGACAGTCATTATCACAAAATAAAGCACTTCTCGCTGGGGTCCTGATCAACCTTATTTAGTTTATTTTAAAATAACGACGACACTGTCCTTTACCATGGTACAAGTCCCCAAAAAAAAAAAAAAAAATGGTAATGCTGACACATTTTCATTGGTAAACATTCACTAACCCTTTAAACAAATCAGAAGAAAAACACCTGAATAGCATCATAACCTGGACAAGAGGACCTGCGGTAAGAAGAACTGAGCTCAAGTCAGATAGTTCATAAGGATCAAATTATTATCACAACCTGCTATCTAAACATTCATATCCATTATATAAAACCTGTAGAATTTTCTTATGTATCCTTCTAAGTCAACAGATATAGTCTGGGTGAAATTAAGGATATTGTATATAAAGTAGTGGTCAACTGGTGTGTGTCGCAGATACTGATATTCATAAAGCTATATATATATATATATATATATATATATATATATATATATATATATATATATATATATAAATGCAATTGCTTAAATTAAATACATAATATTCACTCAATAAAATCATATCTGAAAACCCTTTTTACCTTTTGACTAAGATTAGGGGAACTATCACTAGTCTTAATCATTCAAGTGAGCTTGGTTTTTGGCAGATAATCTCAATTTGGCCAAATATCGGCCGATATATCACTAATATCAACCCTATTCTGCATAAAAAAGAACTGATGGGCACATGCTTCCTAATCTGTGATATGCTTCCACCTAGTGGAGGAAAATAAATCAAGAACAGAACTGTCTTCATGATGTATGGAAATCTGACACATGCACCCTGCACAGACAACAAAAGTAGTATGTAGTATATTAAATTAACTGCCCTTCATATTGATCATATCAGTTTTCTAACAGGGTCTTTAAGATGAACGAAACCCCTATGATGCAAAAAATGATTTTCTTCCTCAGTATTTTTGTCTTGTTTACAGGTACAATATCAAAACATTCTTAAAACAAGATACATTTACTTGAGAAGCAAGAATAAAGTGAATTTATGCTTAAAATATGAACAAATATCTGCTAATGGGGTCAGAAAAATTTACTTAATTCAAAGTGAAAACTTTTTTTTTAAAGGTGTACTTGATTATGATTTCACTTTTTTAACTTTAGTTAGTGTCAACGCTGGATTTGCACAAAAGATGAACATGACAGCACATGCTAGTGGATGAGTTGAATCAACTCCACAGCAACTACATAAATTTATCCACTAACCATTCAGAAACGTCTAAAAGTTGTAACTTCTTCCTGAGTCTCTCCATCAGTGTCGACTCCGGTTTGAACAATGTAAGGCTGAACACCGTTACTGACAATCCTCATTTTGGCTGCGTGAGATTCTTCAGCTTTGTTGTTGTTGAGCTGTTAAAGCTCCGCCCTCTTCTGGAAAGGGGGCTGGGAGCAGCAGCTCATTTGCATTTAAAGGGACACACACAAAAACGGCGTGTTTTTGCTCACACCCAAATAGGGGCAAATTTGACAAGCTATAATAAATGATCTGTGGGGGATTTTGAGCTGAAGCTTCACAGACACATTCTGGAGACACCAGAGACTTATTAGTATATTACATCTTGTGAAAGGGATGTCTTCTTTAGGCAAAATCTCAATTTAGGTTCTTTTTTTTTTCCAGAAAACAAAGAAATCGCATGGCATTCTGCTTCTCAATTAAATGTTTAGATATTTGTACTGCAAAACAAGACAAAAATACTGAGTAAGAAATCATTTTTTGCAGTGTAGTCATGTTGCGTAGCGTCAGAGGATCCACTACTCTTCACAGCAGCATTTGCTTGGATAATCCAATAAATAACATCAGTCAAAACACACTGGGAAAAAAAACCGCAACCGTTTTGTGACGTTGCTCACCTTGTAATTTACAGATTAAATGTTACGTTTAAGAGCGATGAACAACATTCACATGCCATATTTGTACAGTAGCTTGGCTGACGACACCAGTATGTCTGCTTTGGTAACACATAGTGACATTCACGACAACTAAGCTTCAGCGTTGCTGCTGGAGACGTTGTCAACACAGTCCAGTGTCCAGTTCTTTAGTACCAAATCAAGGTAGGAAGGGGCTGTTTCAATGCACTCGCTCTGTCCGGAGCACTTCCATGTACGCCATTGGACAGATTTTGCTGTTGATTGTCCAGTCTGTCCCGCCTGTAGCATATCAGCCGGTCTGCAGCCGGCATCAAGGCTTGTGCTTGAAATGAGCCTCGACTGGAGAGAGAAATGAAGGAGCATGTAAATTAAATCCAATTAATCAACTCTCACTGAGGATTTGTTCTATTGTGTGTACCTGCGTACTCCTGCGGCATCATGGGTCGGTTGACGACTCTCTGAAAGGCAGCGATCCAGTCCTTCTGCTCTGCTTCTGTTTCACAAGCGAACAGGAACTTCCTGTCAGGAGTTTCAATAGTGATCCCGTACTTCCAGTGGTATCCTTGGGTAGCGGGCGGCAGGCCAGGCACCACCGTATAGCTGTTCTCCTTACTGCCGATGAACACCTCGCCACGTGCGTATGCATCCTAAAAGAGTCAATATAATATAATATAATATAATATAATATAACAAACATGATTTACAAATATATATATTTTTTAATTTAAAAATAACTTGCTACATAATCATATTTAATTTTATTAAATAAATATGTGAAATGTAGTACTACATAGTGATTAAAGTGAGTAAATAGTTTATTATATTAATTATATTATATTATTAATAAAGCATATTATAAAACTATCTTTGATTTTAAAATATATAATTTTATTTCAACACATTTCTTTATAATAAATTACATTTTATTTTATATAAATATGTAAATAAAATTAAATAAAATAAAAACTTGCTACAAAATCATTTAATTTTATTAAATAAGTATATGTGAAATGTAGTACTACATAGTACTACTAATATAATATAATATAAATGTTTAACAAAAATAAATGGTATTGTATCATATTACATTGTATTGTGTTATAATAATATTTTACATTAAAAAAAGATATATATATATATTATAATTTTATTAAATGTTAATGTATTAATTGTGGTACTGCTTTAACATAGTAATATAATACAATAAAATAAATAAATGATAATCTATTATATTGTATTATTAATATAACAATAGAATACAAAATCATTTTCTTAATTTTTAATGTTATCTTATATATTAGTAAAAGTTATAAGCAGTAGTATATGGTATACGTGTGTGAAGGTTGAGAGTTACACAGCAATTTGGAAATAAAATTTAACCAGAAAAAAGTCTAAATATCAACTTTTACTCACCAAGGGATCTTTAAAGTACATTAGTCTCCTGTCGTCCATGGTGAACCATCGTTTCTTAAAGCCCTCTGTGTGCTAAAAAACAGAAGACTCAATATGAATCAATGTTAACAATAGCATTAGTAAGGGAAGTTGTACAGACGGCAGGTCATTATCACTCCGGAGGGCTTTATTTTGTGACTGTACATTATCTGGCTTATTACACGACTACTTACCAAATAAATAAATAAATAAAAGGATATGCAATATTGATTTCACTTAAAATGGTTTATTGTGCAAGAAGAAAGAGTGATATGAAAATAGCACGACTCTGTAAGAAAGAGGTTGCCTGGAATTAAGGCGCAATAAAAGCTTCAGTGACAGGTTGACGGCGGTGGACTACACCTCTTTCCTGAATGCTGATGAAGATGATAAAGTAAAAACACTCACCCGTGGGCCTGTTTTCTCCATGTAACCTTCCTTCATGAAGTTCCTTGTAAGTCTGGGTACCAGCTAAATCACAACCAAACACAGACGGAGAAGTCAATGTGTGCGAGTGGATGCTTTTTAAACATGCACTGATATTTGAAAGGGAGAAATTGTTATTAATATAATAAATATTAATATTTCATCATTTCGATTATATGATGATTTCAAAACACTGCTTCACGAAGCTTTTCGAAGCTTTTGTTTCGAATCAGCGGTTCGGAGAGTGTATCCCCCAGTGGTGAAACATTTCGAAAAATTTCGAAACACTTATGACGTAACCAAGCCTCGTTTACTGAAATCACGTGACTTTGGCAGTTAGAAACATGCTCTGAATCACTGATTCAAAACAAAAGATTCATAAAGCTTCATGAAGCAGTGTTTTGAAATCGCCCATCACTAGAAATTGTTGAATAAAGTCGTTATTTCGTTTTTTTGATGCACAAAAAGTATTCTCGTCGCTTCATAACATTAAGGTTGAACCACTGTAGTCACATGAAACTGTTTTAAATATGTTTTTCTGGGCATTGGAAGTATTAATTATCTTGCTGTCAATGGAGGCCTTCACTGAGCCATCGGATTTTATCAAAAATATCTTAATTTGTGTTCTGAAGATGAACAAAGGTCTTACGGGTGTGGAACGACATGAGCGTGAGTAATGTAATCAGAAATGTAATTTTTGGGTGAACTAACCCTTTAATATCTTGTAATTTAGCTTCTCAAGTATTTACAAGATTGAAATACTGAACAAGAAAGTGATTGTTTGCAGTGTGTAAATGAGAAACTGCTGTCAGAAGATCATGATATAGTGCATGCGTTCACAATCACTATAGTGAGTTTCACACTCATAACTCATTTTTATGTGTCAGTTGCTGGAAGAAATTTGATTCACATACGTCCTCATCATTAGCTCCAGGAAATGCCACCTTCTGGTAATGAAACCGTGCTGCCCGGATTGCAGTGAACCAGTCGACCATTTCCTGCACACACACACACACACACACACGCACGCACGTGCAGTGAGCACTAAAGGAACATTTTGCAGTGTTTCGCTGCAGCCAGCAGAGGATGCTTTATGATGCAATAACTGCTGTATGACCTCTGAGAGGTGCAGAAACACTCAACATAACATCCACACCTCGACTACAGCTAATATCAGATCTTACAGGAGGAAAATATCTCTTCATCTGTTCATAGAGCTAAAACAGTGCCGATCCTCTAGTACATCAAGTTTCTTGTCTTGTTTAAAACCTGTATCTTATCTGATGCGCACATTTCTATCACACAGTCTACATGCGTCTGTCATCTGATTGATCAACTTTTATAGCAAGTAAAACCCTTTAGTATAACTGAAAAAACCTTCAGCTCGTCTTTTTGCTGTGAAATCTTTACTGATTTTTATAAAGTAAACCTAAGAATAACTTTGGTTTACTTGATTATTCACACATCATTTTTTTTAGACGCGAGTATCAAATATGATTGAGGAAGGTTTATTTGTTCATCGCTCAATCATCATTGTATTGGATTGCATTATATGTTTTAAAACTGCAGAGCTAAGCATTTAAATATCATCTTACTAAGACATATTATTACCAGATATTGATATTTATATGCATTTTATGCAAGTATCTGCTGTACTGTTATTAAGATCTCATTGATTTACATTACAAGCATCAGAATTTCCTCTTACTTTTTGGCCATATAAATATCAGCATCTGCACTAAATTGCATTTTTTGCTCAGTTTGAGTCTCTGAATGAAACTGAGCTGTTTTCCCTCCATATTCTCGCTTTGTGAATCATAAAAAACTGACGTTTCAAATATGTTACTCAACAAAAAACACATGCAATTGTTTTTAATTCATTAAAAAAATTATTTTTTATGACTATTATTTCATCTGTCAGTCTTAACAGTGTTAAAATGCGATTAGTTTAAGTTTCTAAGGAATGATAAATATTCATCACTGATGTTTGTGAGATGGTACAACGTGTTGGTGAAAGAGGAAGAACATTTTTAGCTCAGAAACCACTGGCTTGTATTTGTGGCAGAAGCGCCATATTGACCAACAGCAGAACATCGTTGTCTCCAACTTACACATGAGAAATGACCCAAATACCCAAACATGCTGCTCTTGCAAGTTTATCTTCAACACAACATCCAAATTACAACCTAAAGTCTAAGAGGTTTACAGCTCATGTGATTTCCACTGGGGAAATATTAAAACAGGTCATATTGCGAAATAAAAAGATCCTCTCCCCAGCCCAAAAAGACCATTTACTGAATCTAAGATGGTGCATTCATACTTTTTTACATACATTTAAACAGTAGTGGCCAAAAAAACTGACATCTTCACCCTTTATTCAAATGAAAATGATTTTGTAAGCATATTGTGCTTGGAGTCGATTGTTTAATTTGTGATAACACAATGAAACATTTCAAAATATGACCTTGAGAGAGACACTGACTGTATTGTCGCTTATTGATAAATTGTGTCACTTTGGATAAAAGGGTCTGGCAGATGCATGAATGTAAATGTGAAATGCACATTCAAGAGCACACAATCCAAAGGTATTTTTATGAGGTATTAAAAAGATGGGCGTGATACCTTACTGTCTTCATGGTACACAAAGATATTCCTGGTGCTGTTGTCTCTGAGATAGGTGATCTGCAGGCCGAAGGGGTTTCCTATTTTAGCTGGCTGGAAAGTAGCATTTAGGGTTTCAATCCTCATTATGGCCTTTGGTTCTCTCGCCTGGAAGATAAAAGAAATAACTTAGCTATAATCGCATACTTTTTGGACAACAGAACATTTTGGGAACCAACCAGAAAGTCCCTAGAGTCACATAAGATTTTTATGATGCCAGTGGACTGGGATTGCTTTGGGTAAGCACAAGTTACACTATTGTGTGTGTGTTCTTGTATATATGGTTTATGAGGACACAAATGTGTATAATAACAGGGGTATTACAACGTAAACATGGTTTATGAGGACACTTCCTGTATCCTCATAAACCAAATGGCTTAAAAAACAATTCAAACAATGCAGACAGTTTCCTGTGATGGGTAGGTTTAGGGGTAGGGGTAGTGTAGGGCAATAGAATATACAGTTTGTACAGTATAAAAACCATTACGTCTATGCAGAGTCCACGTAAACTCATATATATATATGTATGTATATATACAGTATATATATGGTACAATGTGTCCTCATTTAGATAAATGTGTGACAGAAGAAGAGAACTAACGTCGTGTTTGTTGAAGTATTTCAGCGCTCCCTCTCTTTCAGACAGAATGAACTTGCGACTGAGGAACTGTCCGTTGTCTCGACCACGTTTCCATAGAAACCCTTCTCTGTACCCTGAAACAGAAAGAGAGCGTGAGAAGGCCGAAAGAAAGCATGAGGCATGAGTTTTTTTCCACCTACGTTCTTTTGTAGTGTCTATGAATATCTACATCCTTAAAACATTTTTGTAAAAAAGGAAGTTGAAGCTTACTGTACGTTACCAACGTTAAAACAGAAAAGGATGAAGAAATAAATGATTTTAGTATGTTGCTGCATGGTTGCTTTTGCACACCAATGGATTGTTTGCTGGTTTACACTTTTAAAGCTGTATTGGATTTCAGTGTAGTAAAATATCTAACAATACAAATGTTACAAAAACACTTTGAAGCAGTTTAACATATCTTACTAAGATGCAATTTTATAGATAGTTAATACTTTTTTATTATATGGCAAGCCATTTTAACGTTTACTCCTTAAAATGTTCTAATATCTTCTTTCATGCTACTGGTACAAACCCGATTCCAAAAAAGTTGGGACACTGTACAAATTGTGAATAAAAAAGAATGCAATAATTTACAAATCTCATAAACTTATATTTTATTCACAATAGAATATAGATAACATATCAAATGTTGAAAGTGAGACATTTTGAAATGTCATGCCAAATATTGGCTCATTTTGGATTTCATGAGAGCTACACATTCCAAAAAAGTTGGGACAGGTAGCAATAAGAGGCCGGAAAGGAACAGCTGGAGGACCAATTTGCAACTTATTAGGTCTTACTGGGTATAAAAAGAGCCTCTCAGAGTGGCAGTGTCTCTCAGAAGTCAAGATGGGCAGAGGATCACCAATTCCCCCAATGCTGTGGCGAAAAATAGTGGAGCAATATCAGAAAGGAGTTTCTCAGAGAAAAATTGCAAAGAGTTTGAAGTTATCATCATCTGCAGTGCATAATATCATCCAAAGATTCAGAGAATCTGGAACAATCTCTGTGCGTAAGGGTCAAGGCCGGAAAACCATACTGGATGCCCGTGATCTTCGGGCCCTTAGACGGCACTGCATCACATACAGGAATGCTACTGTAATGGAAATCACAACATGGGATCAGGAATACTTCCAGAAAACATTGTCGGTGAACACAATCCACTGTGCCATTCGCTGTTGCCGGCTAAAACTCTATAGGTCAAAAAAGAAGCCAGACCTAAACATGATCCAGAAGCGCAGGCGTTTTCTCTGGGCCAAGGCTCATTTAAAATGGACTGTGGCAAAGTGGAAAACTGTTCTGTGGTCAGACAAATCAAAATTTGAAGTTCTTTTTGGAAAACTGGGATGCCATGTCATCCGGACTAAAGAGGACAAGGACAACCCAAGTTGTTATCAGCGCTCAGTTCAGAAGCCTGCATCTCTGATGGTATGGGGTTGCATGAGTGCGTGTGGCATGGGCAGCTTACACATCTGGAAAGGCACCATCAATGCTGAAAGGTATATCCAAGTTCTAGAACAACATATGCTCCCATCCAGACGTTGTCTCTTTCAGGGAAGACCTTGCATTTTCCAACATGACAATGCCAGACCACATACTGCATCAATTACAACATCATGGCTGCGTAGAAGAAGGATCCGGGTACTGAAATGGCCAGCATGCAGTCCAGATCTTTCACCCATAGAAAACTTTTGTGCATCATAAAGAGGAAGATGCGACAAAGAAGACCTAAGACAGTTGAGCAACTAGAAGCCTGTATTAGACAAGAATGGGACAACATTCCTATTCCTAAACTTGGGCAACTTGTCTCCTCAGTCCCCAGACGTTTGCAGACTGTTATAAAAAGAAGAGGGATGCCTCACATTGGTAAACATGGCCTTGTCCCAACTTTTTTGAGATGTGTTGATGCCATGAAATTTAAAATCAACTTATTTTCCCCTTAAAATTATACATTTTCTCAATTTAAACATTTGATATGTCATCTATGTTGTATTCTGAATAAATACTGAACTTTGAAACTTCCACATCATTGCATTCTGTTTTTATTCACAATTTGTACAGTGTCCCAACTTTTTTGGAATCGGGTTTGTACTTATTTATTAGACGTGACAATCTTTTGTAATTGTTACTAGTAACAATTCTTATCTTACTAGTCACAGCTGCTTTTTTACTCATCTTATGTTATGACTAGTCAGAATGGCCACTGTAGATTTCAATAAAAAATATTTCTAGTAACATAAGTAGTAAGTATCTAGTAAGTATCTAGTAATAAGTACTAGTATCTAATAATAAAGTATCTAATGAATAAATACTAGTATGTAATAAATAAATACTAGTATCTATTTAAAAGATTAGTTCACTTTAAAATGAAAATTATCCCATGATTTACTCACCCTCAAGCCATCCTAGGTGTATATGACTTTCTTCTTTCAGACGAACACAATCAGAGTTATACTAATAATCACCCTGATGCTCCCAAGCTTTATAATGGCAGTGCACGGAAACCACCAGTTTGAAGTGCAAATAAGTGCATGCTGAACCATGCTCCACATGGCTCCGGGAGGTTAATAAAAGCCTTCTGAAGCGAAGCAATGTGTTTGTGTAAGAAAAATATCCATATTTAACATGTTATAAAGTAAAATAACTAGCTTTTTAAATAAAAAGTGCAACTTGTGTGACATATAACATAGGACGTAACATAGTACATCATGGCGTAGCGTAATGGCAGTAGTACGTCGCGTAAGATACAGTTTAGACACAAGTAGAATCTGCATGGCCGTTTGGCAGGAAGCTAGTTATTTTACTATATAACGTGTTAAATATGGATATTTTTCTTACACAAATGCATCGCTTCCCTTCAGAAAGCCTTTATTAACACCCCGAAGCCGTGTTTATTACATTTATGATGGAGGGATGCACTTATTTGCGCTTCAAACAGATGGTTTCCGTGCACTGCCATTATAAAGCTTGGGAGCATCAGGGTGTTTATTAATATAACTCTGATTGTATTTGTCCTAAAGAAGAAAGTCATACACCTAGGATGACTTGAAGGTGAGTAAATCATGTACTATCATGTGTCAAGTACTAGTACCGAATGAATAACTACTAGTGTATAAAAAATATGTACTAGTCACAATTGGAATACATACTAGTCAAAACTGAATAGTTGATATCTGAATGACAGATCCCCAAAGAAGTTAATGGCAAAAATTTGAAATGTGTCACTAGTAACAACAGAGTAGTTACTAGTCACTATCAAAATAAGTACTAGTATCTATTTAATAGGTACTAGAATACAATAAATAAGTACTAGTATCTATTTAATAGGTACTAGAATATAATAAATAAGTACTAGTATCTATTTAATAGGTACTAGTATATAATAAATAAGTACTAGTATCTATTTAATAGGTACTAGAATATAATAAATAAGTACTAGTATCTATTTAATAGGTACTAGAATATAATAAATAAGTACTAGTATCTATTTAATAGGTACTAGAATATAATAAATAAGTACTAGTGTCTATTTAATAGGTACTAGTATATAATAAATAAGTACTAGTATCTATTTAATAGGTACTAGAATATAATAAATAAGTACTAGTATCTATTTAATAGGTACTAGTATATAATAAATAAGTACTAGTGTCTATTTAATAGGTACTAGTATCTGATGAATGAGTACCAGTATCTAATAAATTAGAACTAGTATATAATGAATAAGTACTAGTACTAGTACTACTGGAATAGATACTAGTATCTAAAAAATAAATACTAGTATAGCATGAAAATATATACTAGTACGTTTCAAGGATTAAATGTAAAAATGGCTTGCCATAGGCCGTCTGTGGGAAGGTTCTCTCAAAGTTATGAACAAACATTCTTCCAGTAACATTAATGTTTTCATAACTTAATTGGAACGTTAGCAAAACATTCTTAGAACATATTTTTGTTTGCTGGGTTAGTGTTTGTTGAAGACACTATGAAATCCAAATAAAAGTTTTGTGGCTATTTGCTGATATTGTAATGTTATCCCAAACATTGATCAAATTAACTTTTTTTTTTTTTGCAGATTGAAACATTTAAAAAGCCTTTTTCTTCCAGGAAAACTGACAAAAAATAATGATGACTCATCCTGCACAACAGAGATTTCTGTCCAACCAAATTCTTTCTAGAAAGCGAGAGAGGTTTAATGCTTACGGTAGGGTTTTTAAAGATCCGAAGCAATAGTAATGGTATTGCTTGCCTTAGCAAGCACTAATGAAAAGCAAGTCTCTTGATTTTCTCTTTCACTAGCACTATTCTGGTCCAATGCACAAGTGCTCATGAATCATTCACTCTGCATTACCTCATCAGTCGATAACCGTGCCTCTCCACATGACCGTTCAATAACTCTATTGATTAGCGGAGGTGGACACACAGTGCAGACTTCCAAACAAACATTCTCATTCACAAACGCTGCAACCTCGTTTCAAGAAGGAGTTATTCTTCTATCTGTCTATCTATCTATCGGTCTTGAGTAGCATCTTGAGCCGCACAGTAACGACACGGGTAACGAAACATCTGGAGCATTGATTAAAACAGCAGTGCTGAGCAGGGAGACGAGAAGAAAAGGACAGAGCAAGAGACAGAAGAGAAGAGCGAGTGAGTGTGTGTGTGTGAGAGAGACACAAGATGAGAGATATGGAGATTATAAGATAGGCCTTTGATTCTTTATAAAGTACATCTTCTGTTGGAGACGTCTGGTTTCTGGTGGGTCGATCTGTGTTACATTATAACAGTCAGTCCAGAATATGCAAAACATTTGGCAAGACGTTTAGAATTTGATATATTTTGAATAAAAAAAAAAGAGAAACATATCCCAAATTGTATACAAATGAACTGAATATATAATAAAATAAAATATAAAATATATCAGTGTGTGTGTGCATATGTGTGTGTGTATATATATATATATATATATATATATATATATTTTTTTTTTTTTTTTTTTTTTTTCAGTCAAACCAAAATTTTTGTAATAGTTCTATATATATATATATATATATATATATATATAGAACTATTACAATAACTTATTTATTTGCCTAAAAACAAAAAAATATAATTATATGCATGTAAATATATAGAAAGATGCACTGAATGAATCAAAAGTGACAGTAAACACATTTAGAATGTTAAAAATAAATAATGTTTCAAATTAATGCTGTTCTTTTGAACTTTCTATTCATCTTAGAATCCTGGAAAATAAAATGTATCACAGTTTCCTCAAAAATACGAAGCATCAGAATAATAATCATAAATGTTTCTTGAGCAGAAAATCATCATATTAGAATGATTTCAGAAGGATCATGTGACACTGAAGACTGGAGTAATGATGCTGAAAATTCAGCTTTGATCACAGGAATAAATTATATTTTACAATATATTCACATAGAAAACAGATATTTTAAATTGTAATATTTTTTCACAATTTTTAATGTATTTTTGATCAAATATAAGCAGACTTGGTGAGCAAAAGAGACTTCTTTCAAAAACAAAAACTTTTAAACGGTTGTGTATATTATATACAGTATATATCAAATGCAATAACATATTTATATAGTATGAAACATTTAGTATTTTAATAGTACAGCAAAATAAATATTGAGTAGGTAGACAAGAAATGAGGTGGAAAAGAGTGGGAGGTGGAAACAGAATGTCTGAAGCCAGTACTGAATTCAGCCCTTGCAAAAATACCAATGCCCACGCCGTGCCCTCCAGACACTATACTTCAGCATTCAGACTGCATAGCTATGACTGGATCTATTAAAGTGCAAATGGCCACACTGTGTGGCTAATGCTATTTACACCCGCTGCAAAAATACCATTACACACACAAATGAGTTCAGTGCGAATGTCTGAACACATCAGCAAATCTCATACAGTACAAAGACATTCACGCAACGCATCACAGAACACAGATGCACGAGCATGCATGTTTGTGCGCGCATGTGTGTATCAAAGATGAGATCATTGTCAGCCAATGAGATCTCGCTTCTCAATAAATAAGACCGCAAAGCCATGAAACAGGATACTGAAACAGTTAGATGCAGTATGGACGTAATGTGCATACTTATGAACAAATAAACCTCTAGAGAAGAGAAAATGAGACTGACCTCATAGTCCCATCATCCACAAAAACAAAAGCTAAAAGCATGAGGAGGAAGAAACACAAAGTGCTGTGTGTTTTTTCTCACCTGCTGAATAAGGCTCTTGTCTCTCGATGTATATAAACTCCAGTCGCTCATACTTGGCTCTGATCCACTGTTCCCTCAAAATCCTGCCGATGAAACATATTAATGTGTCAATATTATATTAAAACCTTAATGTGAAAAAAATGCATGCGCAATGAAAGAGAAATGTGCGTTTGGCAGCTATATCTACCTGATCTGCTGGTGTAAACTAATGCATTAAAGGATTAGTTCACTTCAGAATTCAAATTTCCTGATAATTTACTCACCCCCATGTCATCCAAGATGTTTATGTCTTTCTATATTCAATTGAAAAGAAATGAAGGTTTTTGAGGAAAACATTCCAGGATTTTCTCCATATAGTGGACTTCACTGGGGTTCAACGGGTTGAAGGTCCAAATGTCAGTTTCAGTGCAGCTTCAAAGAGCTCTACATGATCCCAGACGAGGAATAAGAGTCTTATCTAGAGAAACCATCAGCCATTTTATTAAAAAAATTTTTTTAAATTATATACTTTTTAAACACAAATGCTCATCTTGCACTGCTCTGAGATGCATCAATGATGACGTAATCATGTTGGAAAGGTGGAAGTACCGCGGTAGGGCAAAAAACATCTCATTTTCTCCTAAAACTTCAAAATTGTCCGACATCATTGTTTTACCTTTTGTTTGTAAAGGCCGTTTGACTTGATCTTTGCACATTTGCTATGTAAACACTCTGCATATGTCACGCCTGACCTTTCCAACATGATGACGTAATGCGTGGCGCATCACAGAGCAGTGCAAGAAGAGCATTTGTGGTTAAAAAGTGTATATCATTTTTTATTTTTTAAAAAAATGACCAATCGTATCGATAAATAAGACTCTTATTCCTCATCTGGGATCATGTAGAGCTCTTTGAAGCTGCACTGAAACTGACATTTGGACCTTCAACCCGTTGAACCCCAGTGAAGTCCACTATATGGAGAAAAATCCTGGAATGTTTTCATCAAAAACCTTCATTTCTTTTCGACTGAAGAAAGAAAGATATAAACATCTTGGATGACATGGGGGTGAGTAAATTATCAGGAAATTTTACTACTCCTTTAATTCCCAACCCGGAGTGTGAAGCTCATGTACTGTGGATTGTGGGTGTACATAAGACAATATGGTTGGACAGTACACTGTTAAAAAAAAACTGTCAAATTTACGGTAAAATACCGGCAGCTGTGGTTGCCAGGAATATACCATGAAAAAAATGTGGAATCTGTAAAAGACAATATGGTATACTGGTTTTGTAACCCTAAATTTTACAGTAGACAACGTATTTTTTTTACCAAAATCATGGTAGAAAAAAACAAATATATTTGTCAATTATACAGTAATTTTATGTAAAAAATGCAACTTTCCATAGCTTTTTACGGATATTTGCAGTAAAAAAAAAGTTATAATATAATAATATATACAGTAATTTGTTGTTAATTTAACAATGTCCATCAGCACTGTAAAAAAAATCCCAGTAAAATTTACGGTAAAAAAACGGCAGCTGTGGTTGCCAGAACTTTACCGTAAAAAAATACAGTAGCAACGTAAAAAAAAAATTGTTAAATTTACGGTAAAATAACGGATTTCATTAACTGATATAATGTTAATTTACCAACCTAATGAAGCACTAATATCTGTTTTGTACCTTTATAATACACTGACAGTCACCAAACACAGTGGTGATGAGAGTCACATGATGAATCAAAGTTCATCACAAGCAGCTTTTCCACAAGCTGAGGAGGACAACACTAACGTAAAGAAGGCGCACACAGTGTCATTCACGCACACACTAAACACCATCATGGTAACATGCATGAAATTTTAAAAATGCAATAAACATTAATTTAACAACATTAGATGTAACATAAAACCCTAATGTACATAACTGATTAGAAAAAAATGAGAAAAACTAAGAAGAAACAGAGTTATTTCAATGAAAATATATCAAATGTGAAGTGTCATGCAGGGAATTGTGGGAATGTCAATTTACGGATTTTCACTGTAAATTTTACAATGAATTGTTATTTTTCACTTCCAAAAACTGTGAATTTAACGGTATTTTACCGTAAAATTACATTAAATGTACGGTTAGATCTATTGCAGTTATTCACCGTATATAGTACGGAAACTTTCTGTAAACCAATTTACAGTTTTTCACTGCAGCATTTTTACAGTCTTTTACTGTTAAAATCATGGTAATTTTTTACAGTGTATTTACACTTGGCAACCTAAAGCATTTTGATTAAATGCATTGGATGGCCACATTCCCTTTACACTGAGGTGGTTTGAGTGATCAGTTTGCTATCTTTCTCAAATGTGGACCTTTTCATCACAGCAATGCACATAAAATACACAAAGCGACCAAGTGTACACTGAAAAACAATCGGTGCAGGATAGACTTTGAAAAAGTTTTCACTTTAGAAACTGCTAGTAAATTTCACAAATACTTGCAAAGAAATTGCAAGTAACACACTGAATTGAAAGTGTAATTTTGAAGTAGAAAGACTGAAAATTAGCCTGACTTCGTCATACTCATATTCTAGGCAGAATGTGAGTCTGATACTGCTCCATTGCACTTGAATTATGGGGCGTGTCTTAACCGAACCAGTAAAAAAAAAAAACTCTGCACTCAATTGGATAGACCTACAACCAATCAGAGCAACGCAGTAAGTGACGTAAGTTGAACTTGTACTTAAACTTTTGCCGAATTCCGTTGGAAGGACGGCAAACACATCTTTCCCATCGACAAATGCCTTGATTGCGGTTCTTTGTTCGTCTTTTAAAATTAATGCGCTGTCGATTTCTTTTATTACAGACGTGATAGCGGAATCTAAACATCTTACTTCTCCAGCTGCAGTCATCGTTGGTGAAAACCAATTCAACCCAAGCGCTCATTGATGACGTGGGTGGTTACGTAACCACAGATAGCCTGTCCATCATCGATTAAAGCCCGCCCTGGCAATTTGATTGGCTCGGCCTTCTGGGAGCCGAGCATAATTACTCCACAATGGATCGAGTCCAGACCGAACTTCCCGTGCAAAAAATGTTGTGGGCGGGGTTCAGGCTGGCACCCAGGCTAACTGAAAATAGTTATTCAGTAAATAAGTATTTTCTTGTAAAATATATTTCAATATTTACAGTTAGGGGGGGGGGGATGACAGTGTACAGTCAAACCAAAAAATATTCAGACATTAAATATAATTTTTTATATATTTTTACTAGTGGGTGCAGGACACTATAGTTCATTTATGTAAGTGAGGATAGCACAATAAAGTAAACTGTGACATATTATACTGAAAAATTCATACAGTGGACTACCAGTAAAATTGATAAACATTTGGAACCAAAAATTATTCAGACACTTTGACCTGACCATGTTTTGCTTAAGTATTATCTGACATAATTAAGATTATTTTTTCTGACACTGCTTAAATCTGAGATCTTATTTTATTACCATTTTTTAAACTATAGTGAATACACTGTATTAATGAATGAAATGTTCAAGGTGTCTGAATATATTTTGGTTTGACTGTAAATATTCCAAAATGTTTGGGAAAAGCTTCTCTAATGTAGTCTGGTTGATTTAGTTTCTTATTTTAGATGTTACCAAATGAAGTACTTAAAAAAAGCATATTATTCATATTTATTGAATGCATTTTTTCAACCATGTCAACATGCCAATCACAACCCTTCACAACTACTTCTGTAAAATGACTTATTTCCAAGATTACAAAAGATCACAATTATTTCAAATAGCCTCAAGAGTAAAATAAATAAGGTAATTGTGACTTTATTTCTTGAAATTGTGTCTTAGGTATGTTTTATCAATTTTGTGATTTTATTTCTCATAATTGCACAATTTATGTCTCACAACTGTGACGGTTTTCACTCAGAAACTGCTAGTAAATTTCACAAATAATTACAAAGAAACGTCACTGAAATAAACATGAAATTTTAAGAAGAAAGAGTGAAATAGTATTTTCTTGTAAATAAAACAAATCATTGTTTACAATGTAGAAAAGAATAACAAGTAACATCCTATAAAAATAATTATCTTACAGTCTAAACTAAGATTAAAATGAATATATTTAGCATTTCTTATTAGTAAAAAACTTTGTCTTTTGTGTTAACTGTCTTTTTGAGCATAAATCTGAACTTAAATGGTTGTAGTTCATGAATGCTTTTGAAGACCTAAAGTCAGACCTAAAGTTTTGTAAAATAAGTGTAAAAAAATTGTTTAAGTTTACTTATCTTTATATACAAAATATATATTTTATGAATTAATCTGAACTCTAAAATCAAAGCCATATGTCTAACTGTGTTGTCTTACAAATTTGAAGTTGATAAGATATAACAAAAATTGAGCCGCCTAAAGGTGACGCAATGTCCAATTTCATAACAGTTTTCAGAGGATACATTTTAAGAGTTAAAGTTTCATATGTCACCTAATGACGATTATTAAAACGTGATAAAAAGCCACACTGACAGTTAACAGGCTATAAACTACAATGCTACATTTGAACAACAGAATTTTCCACACCACCTGAAACACAACACACAAACAGGAAGGAAGGAAGCATCTACATCATTGTACCACATTTTCTCGAGCCATGTGAGAAAAAGCAGCCCCTCTGACGGTCTGTATGACAAATTCAAAAACCCCCACAATGCTGCTGAGCTGATGATGTCAGAATGACCACAAGAAAACAAACGACACGAGAGCCTTAAAGCTGCAAGACTTTAAGTGCACTCAACAGGGAACAGGACGAAACTGGCCCCGGCATAGCAAGAAGAACGATGTGTGTTTCTGTAGAGCACTGAGGTTCTTACCCTAATGTGGCGTTTGAGTCCTACCTGCAGTCTGTGTGGGAGGGGCGGTAATAAAACGGAGGAACTTGCTGTTCGTATTTGGCCTTTGCTGCTTCATTCCCCATAGAGGTGATAAACTACAGAGAGAGAATGCATGACATGGTTTACAAGCACAATAGGTAACGCTTGACAATAAGGTTTCATTTGTTAAGCAGTGTTGGGCGTAACACATTACAGGTAACTAGTGCTATCAATCGATCAAAAAAAATGAACTACTTAATCACAGTTTTTAATATTTTTATATTGTAATAATTTCACAGTTACTCTCCAAATTAATGTAGAAAAAGACAGTATAATTTAAACATTTGTTTAATGGCATCTTTTTATGAATGAAGGTTAGTATCACTGATATTAATACTGCCACTGATTTCTCTATTGTGATTTTTTAAACATTAATTATAGACATTCAACATTACAGTATAACTGAAAGCTATCAATTTCAACATTTATTAGGCTTTAAAAAACTACTTTTAATTTAAACCCATAAACCTATTATAATAAATGTCATATTTTCCTGTGGCCTCATGTCTAACTGAATAAAGTTATCAAACACTTTACAGTCTTTACTGCATAAATTATAAATGAAATATAGATGAATCCTTATTAAAGCTACAGTTTTCTCTGTTATCTTTGATGAACATTAATGACAGACATCATCACAGCAACTGGTTTATTAGGCTGCTGTCACTTTAAGAGCTGCCGCTGCCGAACATGACGCGCATCTCATTTTCTCACAACTCTTTAAGTTCATTTAAGGTGTTATTTAACTCATTTAAGAGTGCTCTTATGAGGATACTCAACAATTTTGGCTTAATTCTGTATGTTATTGATTGTTCAAGCGCAAAAGAGAACTCAATACTGGCGCACGTCTTTCTGTGCACACCAGTTGTGTGTGTGTCACATGACACAACATTCACAGACAGTGCGTTTTCGTTTGTCTTGTGGTGATTAGATGGTTTAAAAACATTTGCGTGATCATATAATGTAACGCTAGCCAAATTATGACTTAAAAATGGATGCTACATTAATTGCATTAAATATTTTTAATTGCATGCGTTAACGCGCTAATTTTGACAGCACTACAAGTAACGTGTTATGTACTCAGATTACTTTTTCTGATGTAACAAGTAATGCATACTTTATAAATTTATCACTATTTGAGTTACTTTTGTGTTTTTAAAACACATAATGTACGTTACTTTTCAGTTTAATTAATTTCCTTAAACATTGATTTAAAAAAAAAAACGGCTGGAAAAGCCGAGCCCCAGCTAGATGAGAAAAAGTAACACAAAAGTAATGTGTAACATAAAAAGTAACTGAGTAACGTAACTAGTTACTTTTTAGGTTGTAATGCAATATTGTAATGCATTACTTTTAAAAGTAACTTTCCCCAACACTGTTGTTAACATTAGTTAACTAAAAAAAAATTACAATCAGAAATTGCTAGTAATTTTCACAATCAGTTAAAGAAATGGCAAGTAACACAATGAGTTAAATGTGAAATTTGTTCTTTCTGGTAAAACGTACTCCAATAATCTTTATTTTGAAAAAATATTTTTTCAGTGCATTACTTAACATGAACTAACCATGAAAAATACTTCTACAGTAGGGCTGCACAACGATTAATCGCGATTAATCGTTTGCAAAATAAAAGTCTGTGTTTACGTAATATATGTGTGTGTTCTGTGTATAATAATGACGTATATATAAATACATGCACATACATGTATAAATTTAAGAAATATATACATGTATAAATAAATATACATATTTATATATATTTTATATTACATATAAATATAAATATTTTATATATAAATATAATTTTTTTCTTAAATATATACATGTATGTGCATGTACTTATATATACATAATTATTATACACAGAACACACACATATATTACGTAACACAGACTTTTATTTTGCAAACGATTAAACGCGATTAATCGTTGTGCAGCCCTATTCTACAGCACTGAATAATGTTAACGTTAATCTCAACATTTACTAATATATTATTAAGATCAAGGGCCCTATCATACACCCGGCGTAATGCGGCGCCAGGCTAACTAACTAATGTTAACAAATGAGACCCTATTGTACTGTAAGTTAATATAATTAATATTATTTGCATACATTATTTCTGAGAATTACATTTTCTGAAGAACATGCTTAATTCTAATGGAGATTTTGCCCGTTTCATCGAGGTCCAAGTGAAAAATCTGATCTCAGCATCCCTAGTGAAAAATGAATATACCAAAATTTGTATACTAGAAATACATTACATATTTATGTACTTAATATAAATACCCTGAAGTCATTGAGATCTGCTAAATTGGAACAGCTAATGTTGTGAGGAAGTAGTGCTGAGGTCCAACTAAAGATATACTGAAGTATACACTGTGTGCAGAATTATTAGGCAAGTTGATTTTCTGATCATATTTTTTTCCCAAGCACATTTTACCAATTCCAATCCACATCAATCTTAATAACTACTATTAATATTGTTTTTAATCATTTATAAGTGATATATAATTGTTCATGAAGGCTGGAAATGAAAAATGCCTTATATTTAGTTGTGCAGAATTATTAGGCAGGTTTTCTTTTACAGGCAAAATGAGCCAAAAAAGAGATTTAACTCAGACTGAAAAGTCAAAAATTATTAAATACTCATGAGAAGGACGCAATACTAATGCAATATTAGAAATTGCAAAGTTAAAGCATGACCAAGGGACAGCAAAATGCTCATTGGGTCAGCGGGGTCAGACAGAAACAGGTGGAAAAGAAAAGACACATGTTAACTGCAAAATAGTTAAGAATTAAGGTGAAGAATTAAGTGTGAAACCATCAGGAACCCTTTAGTCTCCAGCGCCACCATTTTCCAGAACTGCAACCTACCTGGAGTCTCCAGAAGTGCGAGGTGTTAGGATCTCAGAGACTTAGGTTAGCTAAAGAATCCTAAAAAATGACCCGCACTTGATAAGAATCACAAGCTGAAGTGTTATAAAATACATGAAGACTGGGTTTTTATAGGCCTTATAGACAGACAGCTTGAGAGTGACTCCTGATGGACCAGCACCACATCCTCTTGTACCACTGTTTGAAGAATTTATCCAGAATCTGGCAGTAAGGTGTTTGAGTTCACTTTTAGTCCATCTCTTATCCTGAAATGTCTGTCTTGCAGAGATGGACTAAAAATGATCTTCCAAAACTTACTGCCAGATTCTGGAAGATAAATCCTTCAAACAGTGGTACAAGAGGATGTGGTGCTGGTCCATCAGGAGTCACTCTCAAGCTGTCTGTTTATAAGGCCTATAAAAACCCAGTCTTCATGTATTTTATAACACTTCAGCTTGTGATTCTTATCAAGTGCGGGTCATTTTTTAGGATTTTTTACCTAACCTAAGTCTCTGAGATCCTGAGACCTTGCACTTCTGGAGACTCCAGGTAGGTTGCAGTTCTGGAAAATGGTGGCGCTGGAGACTAAAGGGTTCCTGATGGTTTCACACTTAATTCTTAATTATTTTGCAGTTAACATGTGTCTTTTCTTTTCCACCTGTTTCTGTCTGACCCCGCTGACCCAATGAGCATTTTGCTGTCCCTTGGTCATGCTTTAACTTTGCAATTTCTAGTATTGCATTAGTATTGCGTCCTTCTCATGAGTATTTAATAATTTTTGACTTTTCAGTCTGAGTTAAATCTCTTTTTTGGCTCATTTTGCCTGTAAAAGAAAACCTGCCTAATAATTCTGCACACCTGAATATAAGGCATTTTTCATTTCCAGCCTTCATGAACAATTATATATCACTTATAAATGATTAAAAACAATATTAATAGTAGTTATTAAGATTGATGTGGATTGGAATTGGTAAAATGTGCTTGGAAAAAAAAATATGATCAGAAAATCAACTTGCCTAATAATTCTGTACACAGTGTATTTGACTGTGCTAAAGTGGAACTACTGCAAGTATACTTTAGGTACACTTTAAATATCTTGCATTTAAAGATTGATATTATGATCATGCTATCCTTACTAATAGTTATATTAAAACACATTTTAGGCTTGATATTAAGAAACATGCATTGTGCAGTAAAGAAATAAAATGTATAATATTTATAGCAGTAAGTTTCAAGCGATATGTCAGTACATATGTGGATCTGTAGTATACTTAGTATGAAATAAACGTATTTTAAATACATTTCGGTATAGGTTTTTTTCACAAGGGCAAGCAACCCTAATTATTCAGATTTGTTATAATAAGCAATTTTTAAATTTAACGCATCATCGTGCACCTCTTGATTATGAACCGGTTTGACGGATCTGTCCATCACGTCTCTGTTAAGATTATCACAAACATCAGCTCTCTTTAGATTCCCAGGCTCATGTTGTGCACTAATGGCTTTCATCCTCAATCTTTCAAGTAGGCAAAGAGCCAATCAATCTCTGTGGCTCTTGAGATTACTGCAGATTTGGATGGTGTTCAGGAGATCAAAGAGAGCTGCGTTTCTGCCCAGGCAAATCTGAGTAAACAGCCTTCAGCCAAAATCGGCTGTGCCTCACCTCTATTTCTTTATCTTCAAATGTGTCCTGCAGCACAGACTTGACCTGGCTGAGGCTGAGAATACTTCTGTGGATGAGCGAACATCCCTGACACACGAACACACCCAGCGTCACAGACACCCAATCCGGCTCTGAGGAAGAAAGAAGGAAGGAAGAACGTTTACAAATTTGTGAGGCTCAATAACAGCATGTCAATTTTGCTGGCGAAGGGAGTGTGTAGCAAAACTATACTCCACTACTGGAACATCATCACTCGCAAAAATATTTAGGCCTAAATTTAAGATTTATATATTTGTTTTTCATTTGGATTAGACCATAAACTTATAATCTTGATGTGATGAATATTTTTCAGTCATACATAAATTAAACTTTCTGTAGCAGCCCCATATAACTGAATGTGCTTTAAATACACAATAACCAGGTTTATATATTAATAATCAATAAAACCCAATCAATCTCATCAATTTTAACTAATTGAATACTGGTTGTTCCACAGCTAGCAATATTTTTATACCCTTTAACTGAATAAACTGTTTTCACAATGAACATATTTACACAGATTCTAAGCCATTTGATTAAATGCATTTTTGAAAATATGATTATTTAAATTAAATAAAATCGATGCATATAGTTAATAAATTATGCAATGTTTTTTTTTGAGTAGTTTTTTATAGTTTATGTTAAAGGTCCCGTTTTTTTGAAGCTTTGATTGTGTTTATAGTGTGCAATATAACATGTGTTTCGCGTGTAAAAAAACACAGTATTTTTCACATAATTTACTTATCTGTATACCGCTGTTTCCACTGTCATAAAAACGGGCTGATGACTTCCTTGTTCTATGAAGTCCCTCCTTCAGAAATACGTAACGAGTTCTGATTGTGCCAGCGGTTCCTGTGTTGTGATTCGACAGCAGTTTAGCATATCTTGCCCGGAAAGGTCACGCCTCTTACCATAACGTGGAGATGCACGCGCTCAGTGTTATTGTAAACATGTCTTTAATTTTACCCTATCAATTTGAGCCGGAATCAGACCCGGTGATTGGACTGCGGGATGAAAATAACAGCGTTTCGACGACATGGCGACAAACACACTCTACAAACGCAACTCTTGTGTATTCCTGTGGGCGGAGGTTAGTCAAAAAACTGTTTTAGTGACGTCATTAAAGAAGGAAGTAGAGGGATGTAGTCCAAACTGGCCGTTCGATGTAGGCGACTTCTGTTAAATAAAATATCTTGCTTGGCATTGAACTTTGAGCTTTAAAATTTTACAGATTTTATTTATACTCTAACAACAACATTACACACTAACTAAAGTTTGAAACATGGGATCACGAAGAACGGGACCTTTAAAACAGTGTAATCCAAATGAGTGGAAATTTTATATGCAATTCAAATACATAAATCCCAAAATATGAGTGTGTGACTGTCTGTAAGTGACAATTCATCACCCTAAAAAAATAGTTCACCCAAAAATGAAAACTTTATTCATTGTTTACTCATCCTCATGAAGCTTGACTGAAGCTTTCAAGCATCAAAAATAATGCAAAAGCACCCTAAACGTTTCATAACAATAGTTCATACTATTCTGAATACTTTCTGAATCTTCTGAAGTCATATGGTAGCTACAAAACTATTTTATTTTATTATTGAAACTCTTGACATCTGCCCTAGCACTTCTTTGCATATTCATGTGAGATAGAGAATTGCAATTTGTGGATGAATTGTTCTTTTGAGTCAGATCTTTTCCATGTATCAACTGATTCACAGTCTGAATGGTTCTTTTGAGATCTGTTCAACTCACTGGATATTCAGTGTTTTTCTTGGTTCTGTGAACATTAAGGAAACATTCCATTTTATCCAATACAGATGAGCATGAATCTGAAAACATTGATGTTACATACTGATACATACAGCAGTTTGGAAAAGACATGTGCTTAAATTTTAATGCTCTATCACGTTTGAAAATAGCGCAGTGCCAATACTAAACTTGACCGACAGTGTTAAAAAAAGCAAACCTGAGATAAAAACACTTTTGCTGAAGCAACCATGTCATTTTAGCTGCCTCTGCAAGTCTTTGAGCTCTTTTATCGTGACTCGTGTTTCAGGGACTCGTACCCGGGCGCTTCACATCACAAGAGCAATGCTGTATCAGGTGAGCTGCAGAGCAAGTTTACTACAGCAAAAAAGAGCTGATTATGTGATGCATCAAAATGTATTAGTTTACAAACCATGCACTATGGGAAAAGTGTTTTGATGTCATAACATAGTATTGTGCAAGGTACAAAAATAAGTCCTTTTTAATCAATCTGTGTGAAAATGAATAAAAGTTGTTGGTGTTTTACTGCCTCTAGTGTTCTTGAGTACTTTATATTTAGGTTTTTTGGTAGATAGAAGCATGTTTTTCCAATAATCACATAATGTTGGCTTCAACATTTCTCTCTTTGCGCTCTACAGCCAAAATCACATGCGTTTGAAACAGTGAGTTAATGATCTCAGAAATTTAAAGGGCACCTATTATGCCCCTTTCACAAGATGTAATATAAGTCTCTGGTGTCCCCAGAGTGTGTATGTGAAGTTTTAGCTCAAAATACCCCACAGATAATTTATTATAGCATGTTAAAATTGCCACTTTTTGTTTTTGTGTGTGTCCCTTTAAATGCAAATGAGCTGCTGCTCCCGGCCCCCTTTCCAGAAGAGGGCGGAGCTTCAAGAGCTCATACAACAACAAAACAGGACAATCTCACGCACTGAAAATGTCAGAAACTGTCAGTAGCAGTGTTCAGCCTTATATGTTCGAACCAGAATCGGACACTGATGCCCAAAGAGCCAGAGAATTACCAGAATTTACAGTTATAACTTATGTTGTCATCTTGATTTTATCCACTATTAATTAGGGCCCAAGCCACTTAGGTGCAGGGCCCTTTTGTTTTTCTAAGGAAAATATTTTTTTTTCTGTCATCCGGGGCTTTTTGGGGGCCTTAACGTGCTCAAAAACTCTTGAAAATTGGCACACACATTGGAATCTGCGGCCATTAGGACGCCACAAAGGATGGGACCCGGGTGTGGCAGGGGGGCTCGACAGCGCCCCCTTGAATGGTGTCTGAAAACTTGGTCCATATATCAAACACTCTATGCTTTAAGTTATACGCCAGCTCAACAGGAAGTCGGCTATTGCAGGTTGTTTGAAAAACGCATGCTCTGGAATTTGATATACTCCTCCTAGGCGATCAATCCGATCACCACCAAACTCGGTCAGAATGAAGTCAAGACATTGAGGATGCTAAACTGCCAGCGGATTTTTGATATCTCAAATGGTTTGTCCGTGGCTAGGCAACAAATTTATGTTGAGAAAAGAGAAACAGGAAGTGTTATAACTTCTGCATACATTAATTGATTTTGATGAAACTTCGGCTGTGTGTTCATTGTGCAAGGCAGATCCCGTGGATGTGACTATTGTGAGTCAAAGTTATAGCGCCACCAACTGGGAGCAGGAAGTGTGTCACTTTCAACATGCTTTAAGATCACCCTCTTATTTTTACCTGATTTGCTTTAAGAATAATGTCAAAACATGGCAGATGTAGACCTTTGAAAAGAATCGTGATATCTCAAACACTGTTGCCATGGCAACACATCAAACTTGAATATTAGTTTTGGATGCTTTTGAGACTCTTAGCATGCTTCAAATTGTATGAAACTCAACACACACACATGAGGATTGTTATCCAGTAGACATGGGCAAAGCCTAAGAAACGGGCGGGGAGGAGGGGCTCTATAGCGCCACATTGTAGTGCAGTAAATGTAGAGTGAATTTGACATAGTCCTTTAAAGTTTAACCATTTTAAATGCCTATCGCCCGCTGTGCACAGCTGCCCTCAAGCCACCGGGGTGGCGGTGCCACCGGGCTTGGGCCCGCCATCGCTGCTTGCAGCTATATTTACTAATTCTATCCTTCAATACTATTTTGGGTGGTATGCAAATTGGCACACAGACAATAATGTCATCACTATACCATTTACTTTTACAATATTTATCCATATGCAGATGGAACCGTTAACGGAGGCCAAAATACTGAAGACTGCAACAAAACCACTTTAACAACTGGTTTAAAAGTAGGACTTGCTGTGTGTTTCTGCTGAGGTCTAAGAGGCTTTAAAAACTGCATACAAACCACAGAGGTTATCTGCAATAATTATACCGTTAGTCTCAGCTTAAAGGTTAAACACAGGCGAACCCACAATAAGAGGGAGACAGAAAGGTCTGTAATGTCACCCGCATCTCACACATACACGCCCTCTTTGTACACACAGACACAGACAGCCTCTTCACACAACAGCTCACATTTGAGTCACAGAGAAACTGCAAAAGTGAGCACTTGAGTTTGACAGTTCAGGTGCGAGTGTTGCTAAACGCTGGGAAATCCTTGAGCTGAAAACCCTGAGGGCACACAGGGGAGTGTCGGCTGTCGACTGTGACAAAACTGGCATAAACTGATATTCAGGTTTTTTGACTTCTTAAAGTGACGCAATCCATGAGAAACTGTGTCATACGTCTAACGCTCGCTGCGTATAAGAAATACAGTGAAGTTATTGTTCGAAGGAGAAAGAGGGGCGATTGGAGAGAGCGGCAGAAAGCGAGATAGAGAGGCTTGTGACCAAATGAAATGGACTTTGTTTTGTCTTTTACCTACTTTTGGTTCTTATCTGCTGATCAAGGTGTGGCTCTGTCTGCTACCAGGCTACACACCTTCCTCGTTGCTTGCGAATTTGATTTCTGCTCATGAAGTTAGTCATTAAACACATACGTGAGCACAGAAGTCCAGATTTGTTAAACTTGGTCATAATGGCATCAAATTATTATTCACTGTCATAATTTACTCATTCCAAACCTGTGTGACTTTCTTTATTCGTGCTGGTTGCTCATTTCCATACAATTACACTGAACTTACAAGCTTCAAAACAGACACAAAAGCACCATAAAAATGTAAATAAAGAAACTCTATAAACTATATAAATAGTCTTCTGAAGATGGAATCACTTTCAATAAAAGATTTTTCCAGCTGATGAACGATAAAAACACTGACAGCCAATCAGAATCCATCCTGCTTTAAAGACTCGAGCAGACAGCAAAAACTGCGGCACACTTATAATAACAGAACATAACCGTCCATTCGTGTGGATGCTAATATAGTTATTATAGTTTATAGTTATCGTTCTCAGTGTGAACAGGCTTTAACTCAGATTCATGCATAATTCAGAATCACGCATACCACTTTTGTGAACCCGTCGACCGGATCAATAAAAAAAAGACTGAAAATGATTCACCATTTTGGTAACACTTTACTTAAAGCCTTTATACTGCACATAATGTTTCATAAAAAGTGTTTTTAATGCATTAATTATGCTTTGTAATGCACCTTATAGTGCATTGTATGAATAATTGCAACCAGTTATAATACATTCTAATAATACTGGTCTATTCATTGCTACACCTTTAGAAAGTATAATGCATTCAAACAAATAACAGATTTAAGATGCAACAAGGAATCTGCAAACATAATGCATTTAGTTTTAGTTAGTACATTTACTTATGAAAAGATACATTATGAATACCTTTATAATGCATTATTCATAAGGGCTTTAAGTGAATTTCTTCTGTTGTGTTCCACAGAAGAAGAAAAAATTCATATGACAGAATTTAAATTTTTGGCCAAATTAATCATGTTAAGCTCCTACATAAATTGAACTTCGAATGTGCTTCACATGATCATTAACTGCATTAAACAAACCTCCAAATGTTTCAACCCCATTTGCATCTAAACAGTGTCCAGTTGCATAAACTGCTCAGACTAGTTTTACAAGTTAATCGTGTATTTTTTTTCTTCAACACTGGTCATATCTGTCTGTTAAGAAGATTGGTCTAATTTGAATCTGAAAAGTAAGACTGATTACCCCTTGACTAACTGCTAGACTAGCTATTAAGCAACAGTCTTAACATGATGACTATGTTTATGCAACTGTCCGCAGATTGCAAGTGGAAAGATGTTAATACTAGTGTAAACAGGGTCGTGGTGTCAATGTCGCCTGGATGATTTGCATGACTGAGATGGCAGTGCGCTGAAGGCTGTGACTTTTACTCATTGAGTGATAAAAGTCACAAGGCATGAAGTGTGCTATACCAGAGATTGAGTGCACTGGGTCAATGGCTTCATTCGCAGCAAGAAGCAACTGTGAAACCCCAGCATGCGTACCATACGGCATATTGAGGTTTCTCAAAATAGAGAATGTGTTGATGTGAGGCTTAGGTTATTCTGGGTTTATGCCACATATCTGAAAGATTTGAAGATATATCTGTCCTACATATGTGTGTGTGTAAAGGCAAAAAAGTGTTTGTGATGTGAGTGCGAAGAGAGAGAGAGACTGTGTCAGCTCTGAAGGACAGTCGTCCATCACACTCAGTACAGCCTAACTTGGCAACCAAAAAAATAAATAAAATAAAATCAATGACTAAATCACAGTAAAATGATGCAATGGATGATAAGTGATTCATGTGACATATCAATAGTCATGTCAAGTCAAATTTACTTGTACAGCGCTTTTCACAATCCATGTTGTTTCAAAGCAGCTTTACAATAAATCATGGTATTAATGTTTATAACATCTTAATTTCTTCATGCCTATGTGTCGCATTTATCAGATTAGAGCTGGACAATGATATAGTACATCTTTAAAAAAATGGTGGGTTAAAAACAACCCAAGTTGAGTTGAAAATGGACAAACCCAGCGATTAGGTTGTTTTAACCCAGTGAATGGGTTGTTTTACAATCCTCATTTTGGCTGCGTGAGATTCTCCAGCTTTGTTGTTGTTGAGCTGTTAAAGCTCCGCCCTCTTCTGGAAAGGGGGCGGAATCAGCAGCTCATTTGCATTTAAAGGGACACACACAAAAACGGCGTGTTTTTGCTCACACCCAAATAGGGGCAAATTTGACAAACTATAATAAATGATCTGTGGGGGATTTTGAGCTGAAACTTCACAGACACATTCTGGAGACACCAGAGACATCTTGTGAAAGGGGCATTATAGGTCCCCTTTAAAAAGATCCTAAGTCTGTATGATATAATGGGATATTTATTTATTTAGGCTGTATGATTAGCTGATCACAGTATAAGTTGAATATTTAGGGTTAAGGCTTTTGGTCAATTCACTAGCCCTGAAGGTGCGGTCACATAATGTTATAATGTTTTATTTTGAGGGTGAAAAAGTTCCCCATGCAGATTTTGTTGGCTCAAACTCGCTACGTTGACAACAGAAAAATACTTACACGGTTTTCAATGTAAGTATCTTTGTACTGCCAATTTCATTGAAATTTCGACACATCTTAGGATGAGAAACAGTAAAAGTGATTCTTGCCAGCTTCCGCACAAGGCGCAGTTTGAATGCTCTCTATTTTAGGGAATTGTATTTACTATTTCACAATGAGTTCTGTGAAAACCCTCCCATGATGCTCTCTGTTTGTCAAAAGTGAGCCAGACATGTGGACATTTAGTATGATGTAATAACAGAAAGAAGATGACCAGTTACCGACATCAGGGTTAATATTGTTATCTACAATTAAATCTAAAACCATAAAAAAATTTTCATTATTTGAATTGAAATAAAATATATATAAAAAATAAACTTATTTTATTTCAAGTCGTTTCCAAAGCAACATTTCTGAGTTTTGTTTAACTGAAGCTGAAGTACTAAAATAACTTTAGTTAAAAAAAAACAAAACAAAAAACTAATAAATATGAAAAAAAAAACTAAAATTAAAAAGTTAAAAAAGAATATATACCAGGTTATTATCATTCACTAAAACTACAAAAATTGAAAACATTTTCATTTTATTTAACTATTTATAGACATTTAAAACAATAAAAATGACAAAAACTAAATTACTAAAATAAATAAAAACAGAAAATATAAAAATAAAATCTAATTCAAAAACTATAATGGTAATTCAATACTAAAATAATTAGTGCTGTCAAAGCAATTAATTGCAATTAATCGCATCTAACATAAAAGTTTGTACAAATATATACAGTATGTGCTTGTATGCGTGTGTGTGTGTGTATATATATATATATATACACACATATATATATATATATATATATATAAACACACACATATACTATATTTACAAACATTTATGTTAGATGCGATTAATCGATTTGACAGCACTAAAAATAACACATGCATCATGCATCTGATATGTTGGTGTTTTAGGGATTTTCAACAAGAAAATCTGTCTTTCATCACTCAACACATGCACATATCGAAAGTAAGGAAAACAGAAGTATGTCGTCTAGTCTTTCCCTAACCCCATATTCACCCTGACTCATCTGAAGTGTGCGCCATGTGTCATCCGCTGATCTGATGCGCTGTTTTCCTCCGGCCTAAAGCGCCTGCAGTCGTAACACAGTCAGAATGGGCTGATATCCAACGCTGGGCAAAAATCCCAGAACTCTCTTGTGAGAGTCACCGTAATATTACCGCCTTAATAGGACGGTGTGTATGTAAGCCTATGCGTTTGTGTGCCTGATACTGTACTGAAAAGCTGCAATGCAGAGAAATATGTACAGTATGACACTGTATCTGAAGGGATTGAGATAATAACATTAGGAAATCTATTTTCTTACACACAGTCAAACAGGAGCTGTACAGGAGACCTGATGAGAATATAGCTGAGTCACCCACTCTTTGTGTGACTCACACACACACACACACACACACACATCCCCTTCTTACAACACCTCTCAAAACACACCACAAACTCATGTTTAACACCTCGCATTACAAACAACATGCGTGACTCAATGCTGTGTGTCACCCAACCAACACTCTACAACCTTTTGGGGCTGGAGAGTGTGTATGGGTAAGTACAGATCAAAAACCACCATATTATTATCAAATAACATGGAACACATGACTACTCCTGTAACATGTTGTTTCCCTGAGGCAGAATGATGATGACATGTGACTGTAGCATCATAAGCAAGGCTGAATCACTGTAATGACGCTGCAGAGTGTCATTGTTTTAGTGAGTATTTACACAGAAACTACCGTAATACAACATGTATTTAGTGGCGTACACATGCTTATTGCTATGGATATTAAAATACACATAGCAATTATTAATATAACACATATTTTATAAACCAAATTAAAATATGAATATGTAAATGAATTAATGAATATGTATTAAATATTTTATATTACACATTATTATACATAATACATGCTATTTAAGAATATATTATAACTTATATATATATATATATATATATAATATAAGTTATAATATATTCTATATAATATATATATATATATATATATATATATATAAACCAAATTAAAATATGAAATATATAAAATAAAAATATATAATGTAATGCTTATATTATATATTATTTAATATGTTAAGAATATATTATAACTATAGCTGTATATAACTATATAACTATATATATATATATATATAATTAAAATTGTAATAACAACAAATCAAATAAAATTATTTCATCAATTTAATAAAAATGAACTATATTAAAATATACTGTAAATTATATTACTATATATAATAAATGCTAGATATTGATATATTATAAACTTTATAGATTATTTATATATATTATATATATATAATTTGAATACTAAATATATATATATATATTATATTTATACTATATATATATATATATATATATATATATATATATATATATTTGAATATTAAATACCAAATATAAATTATAAATATTTCATACATCAAATATGAACTATATAAACATGCTATTTCAATTATATATATATATATATATATATATATATATATATATATATATATATATATAATGTTATGACATTATAATATAGGCTACTACTTAATTAAAATGATAAACATCAAATAGAAATTACAAATAAATATCTAATAAACAGAATTAAAATATGAACTATATAAACATATAATGCTATTTATTATTATATTATTATATATGCTCTATTTTAATATATTATAACAACTTACTATATCATATATCTCATTTTTATTTTAATATACTACAATACAAGTAATTCAAAATGTAATAACAAATAATAAATGTAAATATTACAGATTTTATTAATAGGGAAACATTTTGTGTGTGTACATATATATATATTACATTTGAATATATCACAATGACTTTAGTATTAAAAATATTTAATGTTATCAGATGAAATATTTAAAGTGTAGCCTACTATAAAGTGTCAGGTCTAGGCCTCCCACAGCAGATGCAAGAGCCACACAAACCGAAAGCAGCGCGGTGCATCAGTCTGACAGGTGCGGCGGCTTCAGGCTCTGTATGTACAGTAGCAGTTGACCAGGTGAGATGCTCTTACCTGCAGCGCCGCAGTCCGCGCAGATGTCATTACCGGCTCGCTGCCGGAGATCGCGCAGAAGGCAGCTGTTCCGCTCCGGCTCTTTCGCCATGACTCGCTGGATCGATACGTCTCCGCCGGGCTTATCTATCGCGAGCAGGTTGATGAATGGGGCAGCGATGAAAACGTACAAATAACCGCAAGCGCGTCTAGTTACGAAGCCCGAGGTGTGTCCACTTACTGATGGGATGGAAATGGCTGTAAATATAGTGTATTTCTCTTCCTCTTTGTGTTTGCGCTCAAGGTTCTGGCGGTGGAGAGAGAGAGAGATCCTTTTCTTTCACTCTAGAAAATTTATCAGCGTCTTATCGTCTCCCTCCCCTCCTTATACTGCCGACAAACAGACTGGAAATACAGCGACACCTAGCGGCGACTTTTGGAACCACTCGCAATCTTTGCTTCTGGCGATCAGCAGGTGCCTAGACTGTCTTGAGAACCAGTTTGACCAACTAGCGGTTTACTTTTCACATGCAAATTATACCAATCTAGCCAACATTTCTATTCAAATGACTTTTTAAAAAAAAAGTCTTAAAGAAAACAATTAGAAGACTTGAAAGAGTCTGCGAATTTTTCATGCAACTGGCCCTAGATGTTTTCAATCTTTTGGATGTCATGGACCCCCATCATAAAATTTAAAAGGCAACCATTATTTTACAATGTTAACTTTAAAAAGATCTAGCGGCACGGGTTGTTTTTGTTTACGGGTCATTCTACAGAAACGTCCACTTTTCTGTCCCTAGACTTTACTGAAATATTACACTTGAAAAACACTTTAGGATTACAATTTTTTTTTATATTTTAATATGAAACAATATGTTATTTGAACAATTAAATCTTGAGCCATCAATGTGGCAATATTTGTTTCTTAATTAATTATAAAAATTCCAAACACCACAGAAACTCTCGTCCCCACAGTCATGAGGAAAAGTGCTTTATTTTGAGCTCAGAAACAGGTTTTTCTACCACTTCAAATACAATAATGTATGCATAACTATCAAATATATGATGTAAATGACATAAAAACAAAACAAATGCAAATATTATAAAATATTTAATGAATGTAGTGGTCCCCTGTTGTTGTGTCACTGGTAACAAAAATCTCTTATTTTGAAATAAAAAATCGCACTGATGACATCACTTGACTTCCTTCTTCCTATTTCCTGAAGATCAATGAAGAAAGGCCAATGGAAAGTCCACTATCTCTTTTCAGTTATCAGAAATTTTAATTAGAAAATCAAAATTTCATATAAAGCTTCTAGTTGAAGTCACTGGTGTGACCTACTTTATTGTTAGGGAATTTTAAAAAACTAGAATATAAATGGATTAAATTACTTAATTTAGTGAATATGATTGACAATATGTGGATCCATTGTGTAAAATGCATTTTTCATGAAAATTGTCACTGGTGTTACCCGTTTATAGATAAACTTTAATTAAAGCTATTCATTAAGTTCTTTTGCATAAAATAGCATTAAGATTACATGATTCTAACTTTTCTTTCTCATTGTTAATCTTCCTTTGGTCAGATATGGCTAAATTGAGGGTTTTTTGCTAAATTGAGTGCAGCGACTTTACAGACAGTTACAGACATTTTTAAAATGTTGTTTATGATCTTTTACTGACTGCTTTCACTAATGTCAATGATAAGTCTTTGATTGTATACCAAATGTAAAAATTTAGTCCCATCTACTTAATTATAGTTGAAAAATTAAGGATCTTTGGTCTTATATATAAGTCACTGGTGACTCATTTGGTCACTGGTGTTACTGTTTTTTGTCTGTCACATTAAATAAAATGTGTCATATGTGACATGGTAATCATTTTACATCCATTGAGATGTAAAGGATTGCATCATTACTTGTTTATAACTGTTTTTCAAATATTTTCATTGTTAGAGCAAATACATGGTAGCGCAATTGAATTAACATCATTCAATCACACTTTTAACTAACTTGATTAAAAAAAAAAAAAAACATAATCTCCTTATTTTTTGCATTATCATTATTATTCTGTAACTCTGACTGCATGTGCTGAAAAAATTGAGAAATAATATTTCAAAAAAAACATTTAAAAATGCCAGAGAAGTAAGGTAACATCAGTGACAAAAAATGGGTACATGCGGTCTTTAAATAAAAACAATTTTATTTATTTTTTTTTAAATCATTAAGCTGTCATTTATGTGTATTCATAAAGTCAAAATGTAATATAATAATGTGGTCTAAGTTTAAATGTTAGAAAAAGAAATACATTTTAAGACATTTTGTCATACCAAAAGTGGACGTTTCTGTAGAATGACCTTTACGATATTACCAAAGTCCCTTTAAAATGAGTCATTTCACTCAGCGGCCATCTTTGAAACGCCTCTCGGGCATCCAAGTTCAGCTCCTATCTCATTGAATGGAGAAACATCAAATTCTCTGAAGCTGTTTGCCAACTTTCGATTAAATTTCATATTTGAAATCACTAATGAAATTTGACAACAACTGTCTCATAAATTTTGTTTCTAAGCGCTCGAATCGTGACAAAAAAACGGTATTTTTCAGGCTGGATCAAGCTAATGCGCATGCGCAGTCCTAAATGCGTGTCTCTTGTGCCTCATTTCAGAGGCGCGAGTCTGACTGTTTCTATAGAAACCGGAGCTTCTAATGGCCGCTGCAGTGACGCGATGACTTTACCAATCGGCGATTGGCTCTTATTTAGAAGGCGGGACTTATTCCGCCATATTGCAAGTTGCACTTTGTCCCATTCATAATAGAGTGACGCGTCTTTGATATTACTAAGACAGCCTTATATAATCTTCAACTGAAGAATATAGAGCTCTAGCTTATATTTTACAACAGTTTATGATAAAAAAGGTTAACAGTGATGATAATTTTTAATTTCTATCAGAAATACATATCAAACATGCAAAACCATACCAGTTAATGGTATTTCGAATAAAATAATGAGACATTCAGTTGCTTCAGGGGAGTTTGCGTTTATTTTGGCGCGATTTGCTTATTTCGATTCTCTGATTGGTGGAGATTTTTCACAGAATCCTGGGTAATGTAGTTTTTCACCAGGAATTCTGCTGTTAAACATGAATATCAAAGTCCCTTTAAGACAAGTCATTTCACTCGGCGGCCATCTTTGAAACGCCTCTCGGGCATCCTGGGCATCATGCAATCTCTTTGAATGGGGAAACATCAAATTCTCCAAAACTGTTCGCCAACCTTACGATATTTGAAATCACCAATGAAATCTAACAACAACCGGCTCATAAATTTAGTTTCTAAACGCTCGAATCATGACAAAAAAAAAACTATTTTTCAGGCTGGATCAAGCTAATGCGCATGCGCAGACCTAAATGCGCGTCTCTTCGGAGGCTCGCGTCTGACTGTTTCTATAGAAACCGGTGATTCTAACGGCCGCTGAAGTGACGCGATGACTTTACCAGTCGGCGATTGGCTCTTATTTAGAAGGCGGGACTTACTCCGCCATATTGCGCGTTACACTTTTTCCCATTCAAAACAATACGAGTGACATGTCTTGTGTTATTCTATAGTCTTTGTGAATATCCCTCCCTTTATGATAGCAACATTCTGTAACAACTGTACAAAGATAAATACGTCAGGTAAAAATATGGGATCACTAAAAAAATGGGTTATTCTCACCTACTGACTAAACAACATGCTCTGAGTTGTGTAGAAACACTGAAAAGTCAGAAAATCCAAAACAAATTTGTCCAGTATACTGGATGCTTGGATTAAGGAGGATATTATAAGCGTGTGTGTTTTTAAGTGTGGTTAATTATGAACAAGATGCTCGTTATGACCCATGGCATGGGACATTTCGACCAAAACAACTCCTCGTGCCAGCGGCCTTTCAAAAGCCACGCCCATTGTTCGTCCTCCGGGTGCAAGTGTGAGCCAATCAGACACAGTTTTCGAGGAGTATGCTCAAACCATGCGAGACAGACGTTTTCTTTAACCAATAAGATTCTTCATGACTGTAAGACGTACGCATCACGTCAGCTGGTTTTGTTTTGCTCTAACTGAATACTGTAACATGAGCAACACTTCATCATCATAAACCATGTAAGAAGACTCTGAAGTGCATGTAGCTAGATAATTAACTTTAAAAGATCTCTAGCGACACGGTTTGTTTTTGTTCACTGCGGGATATATTACTATGACAGTGTTATTTAATCAGATTAATTTAGGACTCTAAGCTTAGATATTTGACCAATGTTTATGAAAGACGGTAAACAGTGACAGTAATTTTTAATTTCTGTTAGAAATACATGATATCATGTATGTATTACGAATAATACTACTCCCAGACAGATGATTCGCTACTTATCTGTCAATCATATTACGTGTCATCATAACTCCCACCCTTCTATGACGAAAATCCATCCGGCAGCTCATCAGTCTTCGTAGATAGAAACGTTTGTACAGATGAAACATTAAGCTAATAAATAGACGATTACAGTAATGTTTTTATTTGTTTTTCATGCGATTTGGGGTAATTATAAGAATAAAGGATGTTTATATGAGAAATGTCAACGGAAAGCCCGCGCCAAATGGGCAAAGTGCAATAAAGCAGCTGTGTACAGTTCCAAGAGTTCATAAAAGGTTGGTACAGTGGTACTGAGCCAAGCATAGATTGTATACATAGATGCCTCATTAGCAGTTGTTTCTACGGGCCGCTATGCGTAAGCCGTCCGCCATGTTGGAACGGTCAAAGCCGGTCCGTGAACATTCGAGAGCTTGTTGACTGAGCGTCTGCAACCGTAGTTAGACGCATGTGAATATCTATATCTGCAGATATACTTCAGCAGATGATTTTGCTAAACTAAAGTTGCGTCCCAAATGACGCACTATACACTATGCACTTATGCACTATGTACTCATCCATGTAGTGCGTGAATTTTATAGGGTTATTTTGTCATTTAACATCGGAGTCTGACAGCCTCTTTCCCTCCACTACGTAATTAAAGCTGCGACAGTTGAGTGCATAAAGTGTCCAACATTCCACACTTCATTTTTTCCGTTAATTTAGTGCATCATCCGGGTATTTAAAGTGTACTTTTTATTTTTGGAATTTTCAGTGTGAACGCACTACTTGCACTATTTATACTTGAAAACGTCATAGAATAGTGCATGTGCGCGAATTGGGACGCAATTTCAACGTTTGATTGAATAAAAAAGACACAAAAGTAAGCAAATCAATAACAAATGGTCCCACTTTATTATGTCTTTAACTATGTACTAACATTTAAATTAATTTGCATTTGATATAATGCACTTATTGTGTACATACATGTTTTTACATTGTACTTATATTTTAAAAACACCTGCATGTAATTAAAACTGTAATTAATTTCTGTAATTACATCTAAAATTACACTGTTGACCCTTCCCTTACACCCTTAAGCGTATCCATACCACCAAACCTGTCCCTAACATTACTCATATCCCACTTAAAGAGCAGCAAAAGTGTTTTCCAATACAATATGAACAGAATAAGTAAATTGTACTTATTTTTTGATGTAAGTACATAGTAGTTAAGGACACCTACCCCAAAAAAATATAAGGACAAATATATACCCACCAGTTGAAGCGTTTCTTAGAGGTAAAATTAGTATATTAGACATATAAAACATTTGTATAAGGAATTCAACATGAAGCTGTTGCAATTATTTGATAAATAGGCATGACACATGATTTGCTTAGAGTTCACTAGAGGCAGTGAGTCATAAATTAGTCATATACAGAAGATTTTAAAGATGGTGAAGCCAGAAGGAAATGGCCGTGGTAGGCTAAGCATTAAAATGGTCGTGAAAAAGCAGTGTTGGGGTAATGAATGGACTACTTGCACAGCTACTTCCGCGTTCTACTTATTACGGCTCGAGCGTTTCCGGTCAGCGTTCAGCGCACTTATATACAGAGAGCTTCTTGTGAAAACGCAGATTATTACTACATTTTAGGGCTGCGAAATGTTTTTTAAACAATTAATCATATTCTCTGCATTAACATTAATTATCTTCAACCTGCTGAAATGTTTATTAATATATTTCCCTTCCAAATGCGCATTCTGAATAATAAATAAATATATTTCCCCACTAACCTTCCGCCGTCAAGTGCTCGTCTTCTCATTAGCAGTGTTTTTCTCTTAGTCATCATATTTCATACCTGTTAAATTTACATTTAAATGAATTTGACTGATAAACACAGGAAGTGCATTGTTTTACTATGGTAAGTGTAGTAACGATGGGTGACAACGCATTATCACGATGGCAAGACAAACAAAAAAAAGTTAAAACTGCTCTTTTATTCCAGTGTTTGAAATAGTTAATGAATGTGATAACTGCTTTAACGGTGTTATTAATTAATCTTAAAGAATAACGCAATCACAGCGCAACTACCTTGAATATTAGGATTTTTGGCATAAATGTGTGAATTACATAAATAGTTGTCAGAAAAAATGGCACAGAATAGAGACTAAAATATTCTGTTCATTCTGATCTTATTTATCACGTCTCACACTGCAGCGTCGCAATCACTATTAGAGCGCTGACACCCCGTGGTGAAAGAATCACAGTTTATGTTGGATTAAAACTTAAAGTTCCGTTGAGTTTGGAAAAGTCTGTACACGGTAATCATCAGAATCTCTTCTCTTGTCTCTGAATATGTCTGGAATTTAAAATCATCCCGAGGACTCTCGTTTTAAGAGGGGTTTAGTTATCTATGTGATAGCGGCGCATTGAAAATATATATAACCGGAAACAACTGAGCCGTAATATTTCAAACCGGATGTGCGTCACGAGGCTCAGTGCAAGTAGTCCATTATACAAGTAACACGAGTTACGTAATCAGATTACATTATTTCAAATAACTAGTAAAGTAATGCATTACTTTTAAATTTACAACAAAATATCTAAATTACTTTTTCAAATAAGTAACGCAAGTTACTTTGTTTCCCAGTTTAATGACTGACAGCTCTCCTGTCCTCATGTTGAGAGAAATCTACATTTACTCATTTACAGCGTAAATGAGTACACCATCTTTGAAAAGTAACATTTTAAACAATATCTCAATGAACACAAAAACAATTTCCAAAATGTTGACAAGACTAAGTTTTATATAACATCTGTTTAACTTATAACATGAAATTAATGTTAATAATATAACTAAAGCCGAGTTCAGACTGAATTTTAGCCCCGATTTTGGCTCGCCGAAGGTTTTGAGAAATCGCCGACAAATGCCCGAAATCACAGGCAAATCGGTGCTCGTTCACGCGAGTGACAATCACGCAGTTAATGAGCAAAGACGCGATCTGAAAATCGCCGACGAGTCGCCGAGCCAGTGAGATATTTGCATGCTAAAATCTGACCTGTCGGCGATTCAAAATCCTGCTGTGTGAAAAGTGTTCTGACTGAAAACTACATCGGCGATGACCGACAGCCAATGAGAGAGCAAGATACAGAGCAGCGGGGAGTTCGGGGAGGAGTTATAGACCACAATATCAGCAAGCATGGCTTCGTTTCAATAAACATTACAATTATACAAAACAAAAACAAAGACAAACATTTGCTTGACCATCCGCAACAGCAGCACATTGAAAAGTTATGTATTTAGTTCCAACTCTCGTTGCAAACACACAATCCACAGTCTCCCCAACCATATCCTCCTCCATATTCTTCTTTTATTTATGTTGTTTTCGCTGCAAATCAGCGCACGGGCAATTCATATTTCAAGCTTCTTGCGGACTACTATTTTTAATAATAATCCCACCGTGTGTCTCAATCAGCTCCCCTAGTTCAGCAGTCAGGGCACTGATCAGGGTATCAGCCGCATTCACTTTCATTATATACTGATTCACGACCTAGGGAGCTAGGGAGCTGATTGAAACGCAGGACCAGTCTCACGTGAGAACTCCGGTCTTGACGCGTGATATCGCGTTGTTTCCTTGTCACGTCTCGCGTGTGTTTGGTTGTGAAACGTAGTTTGCGTGCCAGACAGAGTTGTCGGCGATTCTTCCTATTGTAAAGTCATGCAGTTTGAAACCCTCTGTCGCCGATCCATCGTGCAATTTGAACACAGCAGCGACTGAATGCTGGCCAAGATAGTCATGCAGTGTGAAAAGAACAGTGACCCGACTACTTTGAAAATCGTGCAGTCTGAACTCGGCTTTAGAGAACAAAATTTTCAGTTTTACTCAAATTAGAGTGATGCAAAAATGAGTACACCCGACTGAAAGTCTTTGGAGCAAAGCTAAATTTTAGACTACAAATGTCTAATTTAACAAGAATTCAATCACAGGTGAGTCTAATTATTCATTACACAGGTGTCCAGCAGACAGTTGACTATAAAAGGGTGTTAAAACCCCATTTCTTACTGTCAGCAATGGCACCACATGGAAGAGAAAGAAAATAATTTCTTTACACCAGAAAGGTGAAGATCAGCAAAGCTTTACTTATCAGTCAGAATACTGCAGCAAAAGTGATACAAAAATGTAAAAAAAAAAGATGGAACTGCAACCATCTCACAGAGAGGTCCAGGTCGTCCATGGAAGTTAACACCTCGACAGGAGCGTCTTCTGATGAGAAGGGTTGAAGAAAATCGGCATACACGTTCATTGCAGTTATCTAAAGAAGTAGAAAGCCAAACTGGGGTGACTATTTCCCGTGACACAATACGGCGTACACTGCAGAGGAATGGCATGCATGGGTGCCGTCCACGAAAGAAGCTTCTCCTAAAGCCCAGGCACAAAAAAGCCCACCTAGAGTTTGCCAGGGCCCATGCTGACAAAGATGAAGACTACTGGGACTCTATACTCTGGAGTGATGAGACCAAGATAAATGTTTTGGGAACTGATGGCTTCAAAACTGTATGGTGTCGCAAAGGTGAGGAATACAAAGAAAAATGCATGGTGCCTACAGTGAAACATGGTGGTGTCAGTGTCCTTATGTGGGGCTGCATGGAGTGCTGCTGGTGTCGAAGAGCTGCATTTCATTGATGGCATCATGAATTCACAGATGTACTGCTCTATACTGAAAGAGAAGATGCTACCATCACTCCATGCCTTTAGTCATCATGCACTTTTCCAACATGAAAATGACACATCTAAGGCCACTGTTGGATTTCTGAAGAAGAACAGGGTGAAAGTGATTCAGTGGCTCCTGATCTGAACCCAATCGAACACCTATGGGGAATTCTGAAGAGACAAGTTGAGCATCACTCTCCATCCAGCATCCAGTCTCTAAAAGAGCTCATTCTTGAAGAATGGAAAAAGATAGATGCTGCAAAATGTTGCCAACTTGTTCATTCCATGCCTAGAAGACTTGGTGCTGTCATTAAAAATCAAGGAGGCCATACAAAGTAGATGTAGTAGTTTTTGTTGTGGGGTGTACTCATTTTTGCATCACCCTAATTTGAGTAAAACTGAAAAATGTGTAATCTAAGTTATATTATTAACCTTACTTTCATGTTATAAGTTATGTAACAGATGTTATATAAAACATTTTGGAAATTGTTTCTGTGTTAATTGAGATATTGTTTAAAATGTTACTTTTCAAAGGGGGTGTACTCATTTACGCTCAGCACTCCTGCGTCCTATTCTTCTGCTGTCCAGAATGCTATCACAGCTGAAAGGCTTGTTTGTTTGAGCTGCGCCCTCTACTGTGCAGGCATGAATTTGCATTTCCTTCAGTCTGAGGTTTATTCATTTCACTTTTGATGTGAAAGGGCCTTTACATTTGCCAAAAATAGCATTTTTGTTGTTGTTGTTATAAAAACAAATAAACAGCCCAGCCCAGATGAGAAAAAGTAAAGCAAAAGTAATGTAACGCATTACTTTCCATAAAAAGTAACTAAGCAACACAATTAGTTACTTTTTTAAGGGAGTAATGAAATATTATAATGGATTACTTTTTTAAAAGTAACTTTCCCCAACACTGGCCGAAAGGTCACGTAGGTTATGAGTGTGAGAGGTCTTGATGAAGAGATAAGAGAATGTCTTCATTTCAAAAGATGGCAAAAGATGATGTTGTGAAGTAATTTTCAGTTGCTTTTGCTTTGGTATAATAACACTTGTTGGATTGGTTCTGGTCAGATGAAGTCTGAACATTGAAACATATGCAACTAAGATTAAATCATCCAACTCTGCTCATTTTTTCTATCACTTCACTTCCTGTTTTCTGCTCTTGTCTCTCTCAGTCAAACTCTCAGTTTTTGGTACCAGACAAGACTTGCTGCTGACAGGCTTTAGGTCTACCATATAAAAACAGATATCTTTTGACAGGATCTGGCATCCGGGGTTGGATATTTCTGATTCTGAAATGGAGACTTGAATCGACCTAACAATTTAAAACTATTCTTTACAACTAAAATTATTGCCCTCTTATTTACAGCAGCCTCAAGTATTTGGATATTTTTCTAACATTGTTAAATGCATGTGTCAAGTTTTATGTCATATTCTTATTCATTAAACCCAGTTACAATAGTGTCTACAAGTTTAGATGTTTGAAATAAAGGATTTTGAAATGTTTATTTGTCTTCTCGACAGCCAGGCTTGACTGTATAATGCTGTGTGACAATTTGATGCCAGTTCAGTTTACATAGGCCTATTTTGGCAAAATTATATATCTTTTTTTTTTTATCATTTTTATTATTTATTCATTGTATTTTACTATAACTTCATTTAAATAATTTCATTTATTTAAATAATGTTTCATTCATCTTGCCCCCTTTTTTGTGAACCACATGTCCATGAAGAGGCAGCAGGTCTAGTCTTTTTTTACAGTCTATGGTCTAGATATATAAATACGTATTAATTACTTTAGTCAATGTAGTGTTGTTATAATTATTTTTTTATTCATGTATATTGTATCCGGACCTTTATATAACCACAGCCCTGGAATAAATATATTCAGAAGAAAACATTGTCCAGGCTACTTGATGGCGTTGTCACGTGGATCATGATACTTTTCTCAACGCTACTCAGAATGGACAAATCACACAGTCGTTATGCTAATTGATTAAGGAATTTAATTGTTTTTCTTTTTTAGTGAAATTCCTCTCTAATATTTATATTCGTGTGTCTGTTATAAAGTATTGAATTATAGGTTTAAATAATAATATTTTGGTACATGAATGACATTCGAATGGTAATTGGCTTTCTGAGTTAAAGGGCGCCCCCTGGAGGAAAACGATTTTTTTTAGCGGTTATTATTGTGTTTTGTGTGTGGAAAATTCATCTTTACTAAGAAATGGCGACCAGTACTATGGTTTCATTGCCCACCAGGGAACAGAGAAAGCTGAGGTTTGGATTGGTGTCTTTAGACATTTTAACTGACATTCTGTCCAACCTCAACAAGAGAAACAAATCCAACTTGGAGAATGTGTCAGATCTCTGTGGATGTCTCAAAGAGAGGAGAATAGTGGGTGAGTGTTGCCTCAAACTAGCTCACTAGATTCAGACACTAACTAAACAGTAACAGCACTGTGGCGGTACCATGGTAAAGATAGTAGGCTATCAGATGACAATACCGTGGTAATGTGATGTACACTGTAATATGTAAGTTAATGATTCATATATTTATAAACAACGTTCTTAATGTGATTTAGTAGTCTACCGATATATCGGCCTATATCTTTTAATAATCGGCATCGTCCGATAAGTGTAGGCCTACGATGTCAGTTTTTTGCCGGAAGTTGGACTTTTATTTTGATGTCGCTTGGAAACTCCTTCAAAGTTTGCTTATTGGGTTATATATATATATATATATATATATATATATATATATATATATATATATATATATGAGCAGCTTTTTAAGTACTGTTGGGCACAGTTATATTAAGATATGAATTAAAAGTATTTAATGCAATAATTACGACACATTTACAAAATGTAATAACAGTGTTATTCTGCTTTATAATGACTGTCTAAAATTGCTCAATATTAAATTAATTAAAATTATTTTATTCCCTTGTTTTTAACAGAACTAAATTTGCATGTAATTACTTTATATATATATATATATATATATATATATATATATATATATATATATATATATGGCGTGCAGTGGTGTTCTGAAATGAGGAGGCACATTTTTTATTTTTTTATGAATCAAATGTAAATTCATGTGCATTACTCTTAATGTTGACACGTCTTCCTTGTTAAATGAACTTTACAAGTTTCAACTTTACTTTACATCAAAAAAGAAAAAAGAAACCAAATACAATACTATTTTGTAATTTTACATTAACAATGTAATGTTCTATTTATCAAAACCAAGTCAGTCTCATCAAGTTAGTGTTTTAAGCATTTCTACATTCATTCCAAAATAATAACTAAAGGCTGTAACAATTTAAACAATATATTTTATTTGTGTATTGATGTTTTTCTTTTTGATTATTTTGGATCATCAGTCATGCTCCGTAAACACCGTCTGTCACAGACACGAAGATGTATTTTTAATTTCACCAAGCTGATTGCACTAAAAACCCGCAGTCATCATGTTTTCAGTCCATTTCAAGTTTGATTTTGACGTGACATAAAGTGGCGATATCTAACTGGGTGATCTGTTTACTTGCTTTTCAATTAGTCTTCCCATTGACGCCATCATTTGTTCAGTCAAACTGACACACGGAACGCGAACGTCAACAAGAGGGGATTTATCGCACAAACCAATCATATCCAATCATAACCAATTACATCCAATCATAGCGCGATGGAGACATTGCCTCCTCTCACGTGACTTTCCCCCATTCATTCTCAATTACCCCCCACAAAACTCACCTTACGCCAGGGGTCTGATGGTTTTCTTTGGTTTCCTATGAGAGCAAAGGGAGGCATGACTCCTGCTGAAACTTTACCTGCGGGTGTCGCTGTTGGGCAGTGTTCCTTAAGAAATACTTTGATTGACTTGCGCTCTTTTTAATGTCATAATTAGTAATATTTGTGTTGTTTTATATGTAATATGGATTAATTTGTCATCCTATTTTTTTTGAGGAGGCACTGCCTCCCTTGCCTCCTCGGAAGAAACGCCCCTGATATATATAAATCGTTCCAAAATCTAACAAATACGCTTGAGTTTACAGAGTTTACATACAAGTAAATATATTAACAGCCATGTTTCTATAGTATTACAATAACATCATGTCCAAAACATAGTACTATTACATTGATATTTTTTTATTCACTCCCATCTGTCCATAGAGTGTGTATTTCTTCTTTGTGATGAGCTGGGACTGAACCCTGTGGTTGGATATCAGGCCATCGAAATACTGGAGAGGTAATTTAAAGAATCTCGAATTAACATTTTTCATCGTAAATCTGTTTAAAGCACCTTCACTTTGTCTTGCTCTAGGTTTACGACCAAATATATTGAAGATCTAATCCGCAGCCAGAAAGGTCAGCCAATGCAAGGTGCTTCATCTGAAGACCCAGAGAACTACGAGGATCTCATCTTCCAAATACTCAAGAAGAAGCTCTTTCTCTTCATCTTCTCAAGCATTCAGATAGCCAGCAAACTGGACCTGTACTCGAATGTATGTTTAGCTCATAAATTACAAATATTCCATGTGTTATGCTGTGATTTGCTCTATTTGTTTCGTCTAGGTGGTTAACAATGATATCGCGATGAGATTTCTGCAGGCAGTCAGTTACTCTTCCTCCAAAGAGCAACTCGTGGACTCTGAGATTCTCATTTTAAAAACTCTCAACTTTAATTTGAATGTCCCAAATCCTGTAACATACGTGGAGACTCTTTTGGAAGTGCTGGGTAAGATTTTTTCCAGTGTTTTTCTCATGTAGCAGCTATAAATTTAACTCAAACAGTCTAAAACACTGTGTTTTGTGCTATCACACAGGCCATAATGATCCGACAGTCCCTGTGGTAGAGCTGCATCACCTGTGTGTGCATGTACTGCAGTTTATTTACCTGCAGAGGGAGACAATCTACAACTCATTGCTCATATCTGCCACCGGATGCCCCAATCCTTCTGAAGAGCAAAGGTACAGGCTATCCCCTGTATTTTCTGCTGTATTTTTCCCCCATTGACTCTCTCTATTCTTAAAGGATGTTCTTAAAGGTAAAGTATTCTTGTTCAAATACTTTCCCCTCCTGGCTCCCAGACAGTTCAAGGTGTAGAGAAAACTATAAATATGCCATTCCAACGGTCTATTTCATCAAGCCGGTTTCAGTATAAGTTTGAGCAGTTTTTTCACAGTGTTCATTACCATGGTAACTTACTCTATAGGGCTCACCTGGTCATAAGCAGGTTTTATTCTGGGTTATAAATCGCAAACCGAAACTGGACCAATCACCTTTGACTAAAGTGACACTTATCTGACGCATTAAAGCCATATATAATATACATTTTCAGTTGTAGACTTTTAAAAAAGGGGTCTGAAAAATAAACTAAGTGCAATGTAGTGTTGTCAGAAATATACATTTTTCGATACATATCAATACTGAAATATCTGAAACGCTTCCAATACTCATTTTCCACAGAATAGATACATGATACCAGCTGCTCTTTCTAACTCTCTCATCTCTCCGACAGTGAGTCGACACACAACCCGCCTCGTTTCATTTGCTTCGGATGAATATTTTTGGTGTTACAGGGCTTGAATTTCGGCGTGGGATTGCGCGTATTGTGCATAATTTTACTCATTCCTGCAGATTTTGTGCTCACAGACAAAGTGCGCGCACATAAAGCCACCTCTCAGAACTAAATTGATTTATTCTTTGCTGCTTATTGCGCTTAAACAGTCAAATACACACAAAATAATGTCAAAATGCCGATCTTGGTGAGTATTCACATAAACACAGTCAGTTATGTTTTAAGTGAACATAAACAGTTGAGAAAGAAAACGCATGTGTAACAGTATAATGGATCCATGCATCAGGCCTTAAAGTGACAGCAGCCTAATATACCTGCTGCCAAATTATGAGGTCATATTAAAAATATCTATTTATAGTTTTCAGTCATGAGACTGTCGTGGAGCCCTGGAGGGCAAAACAGCCATGTAGTAACTGCAGCACAAGCCTGTCAATTTTCCATCTTAAAAACAAAAGTATGTGAACAAGATGCAAGTTTTGGGCACTTGTGATCCATATGCAGCACCTGCAGTGATTTCAATCATTAAAAACTGAGGTGGGTTGCACCACTAAGGATTAAATTAAGCAAAGTTTAACACTAAACAAGGATTTGTTGATCTGGGTTTTATTTTAAATTGAGTTGTGTTGCGCCACTTGATTTTAAACACAGATTAACTACGCAGAAAGACCGTTAGAATTAAAGGGCTGATCAAGCAGGCGACCCTTAAAGTGCCTTAATGTACTAAAACAGTGATATTAAAAGATCAAATTCAGTTTAAGCCTTTTTGATTATGCATACTATATACAGACGAGCACATGAGCCCAGAATATGAACGCAACACATTTTCTTTATTATGGTTTTCGATGTGAAAAATGCTCAACGAGAAACCTTGTGTTGCATTAATATTATGTGTTCATTTGTTTGCCTGTACAAAGTATTCATAATCAATAAGGTGTATACTGAATTTGGTCTTTTAATATCACTGTCTTACTACATTAGGTCTTACTACAAACCTGGTAAAAATGACTGGCGGGCAATGGAGGAAAGCATTGTTTTGCCCTCCAGGTGGGCGTTCCTTTAAGGGTGTGACGTCACATGAAAACTGTGAATATGGCAGTTTTTCCCCATGGTATTGATGTCAAAATTGTAGCTACTAACTTTAGAAAACAACTTGCCACAGAGTGAAAAATACAAGCAGCTGTGTTTTTTCTTGCCTTGTAGATGTGTTAAATTAAATTCATGGTATTATTCACAACAATCTCTTATTCTTCAGCAGAGAGGTGAATTATGCCGGCTCTCTCACGAAAAGTGAGTCAAACTGACGCTCTTCGTGTTTCGTGTGATTTCATGTCACACTTTCAGGAGCACGCGCTTAGTTAATCATAAACACTGTATCAAACCCTGAGTGTGAACCAGCTGAACGTGATCTAAACTGGGTTGGATTTGTATGGTTTTGTCAACTCTAAAACTACTCTCAAACTCATTGACACTGGTGCTTTCAAAATATTTCTCAGCTGTCCAATATTTGGTTCAACCAACGGCATAAGTAACTCATGGTGGTGTGTTTTGCTCTCGTATTTCATGAAATGTAAATATAGTTAATATATTTGCTGTTTGGTGGTGCCTAAATTACACACTTCACCTTCAACAAGTTCATCATTCATTCTGAGGTAAACATCACACCGCTTTGTGGTGGAACCTGCCATAGCCTGGGGAATGTGAAGTATATCTTGTGTTTGTGACAGAGCCAAGTTTGTGTCGGTGACGCAGGACTTAATGCTTCTGGGAGTTGGAGTCATTGCTGTGGCCGCCTTCATTCATCATATCTCAACATGGGAGAAGGTACAGAACAGCTACTGAATCTGCGTCATGATTCAGAAGTGTGAAGTGTATTTAATATATATTACTTGACAATCTCAAAGGATTCTAGTGTGTTTGGTTCATGTGCACTGCAGGTAGTGGAGGAGCTCACAGGGATAACAGGGATTTCAAGCCAGAGTATCGTGGACTTTGCGTATGTCACCCTGATGCACATCACCGAGACCAAATCCATGTGAGAAATATGAAGTGTGAGGAGCAGATTAGAGCTCGAGTACAGATGAAGACTGGTGATGCTGTGTACACAGCAGGAACAAAATTACTTTCTATTTTGATTTCTTTAAAAATGTTTGTGTTGTGAATGAACAATGTAAAGATAAAATATTAAAAACATTAAAATGAAAGAAGAACTTGCCATTCACATTTTATTATGCAACGATTTCTAAAAGAAATGAATGTGAAATCAATAAATGTGTGAGGAGACTCGCATGAGCAGACATACAGTGGGTACGGAAAGTATTCAGACTCCCTTAAATTTTTCACTCTTTGTTTTATTGCAGCCATTTGCTAAAATCATTTAAGTTCATTTTTTTCCTCATTAATGTACACACAGCACCCCACATTGACAGAAAATCACAGAATTGTTGACATTTTTGCAGATTTATTAAAAAAGAAAAACTGAAATATCACATGGTCCTAAGTATTCAGACCCTTTGCTGTGACACTCATATATTTAACTCAGGTGCTGTCCATTTCTTCTGATCATGCTTGAGATGGTTCTACACCTTCATTTGAGTCCAGCTGTGTTTGATTATACTGATTGGACTTGATTAGGAAAGCCACACACCTGTCTATAAGACCTTACAGCTCACAGTGCATGTCAGAGCAAATGAGAATCATGAGGTCAAGGGAACTGCCTGAAGAGCTCAGAGACAGAATTGTGGCAAGGCACAGATCTGGCCAAGGTTACAAAAAAAATTCTGCTGCACTTAAGGTTCCTAAGAGCACAGTGGCCTCCATAATCCTTAAATGGAAGACGTTTGGGACGACCAGAACCCTTCCTAGAGCTGACCGTCCGGACAAACTGACCCAAATCCAGGTGTGAAAAACTTGTTGCATCTTTCCCAAAAAGACGCATGGCTGTATTAGATCAAAAGGGTGCTTCTACTAAATACTGAGCAAAGGGTCTGAATACTTAGGACCATGTGATATTTCAGTTTTTCTTTTTTAATAAATCTGCAAAAAGTCAACAATTATGTGTTTTTCTGTCAATATGGGGTGCTGTGTGTACATTAATGAGGAAAAAAATGAACTTAAATGATTTTTGCAAATGGCTGCAATATAACAAAGAGTGAAAAATTTAAGGGGGTCTGAATACTTTCCGTACCCACTGTATATCAGATGTTGCTTACATGGATAACAAATCATAATTTAATAATATTTTCATATTTTTATTTTATTATAACTAAATTATATTTTTATTTTAGATATATTTCGCTATCTAGTAAAATAAGCCATTAACAAAAAATGGAAATGTTCCTGTTCCTCCGTCGGCAGCATAGGCACACTCCCGAAACCTAGATTTGGCCAAATTCTCAGGCTGCATTGGATGTCTCACTAATGGAGAAGAAAACTCTATAATACATTTCAACAAACTCTGTGGAAATAAATATAAAGATAGTGGATGAAGCAAAAGAAATGTTGATCATAGCTATGAAAGTACTGATAAAAAGTATTGTGGTATACAAAAGAGTGAAGCAGATTATCAAAAAAGAATATAGGGCGGGGAGTTGGTTCTATCTGTCATTTTTTGATTGGATGTTGAGATGTGGGCGTGGCACTCCAGATTGGAAGCAGATAAACAAGTTTTCAGGTGTGGGTTTAAGTGGACTAAAGCCCTGGGTATACTTTGTTTTGTTATGCGTATGCTAGTGTATGCGCACAGTCGAACGCACGGCCTTGGAAAGTATGCTTCATTTGACTTGTATGCGTACACAGGCATTTGACGCATGCGTGGTTTTGAGCAATCTCTCGCAACATGAGTTACATGTAAACATCTTTGTATTATTTCATGCTAGAGTTGTACAAATGAGGGTACTTTCTAACCTCTTCGCACAATCTGTTGTCGCTGTAGCTTGCATGTGTTCTGGTCTGTTCTGTTTATGCAGTTTTCTTTGACTACCTTGTGAATCGATGCCTCCAGGGAATGGTTGCCACCTTGTGGATAAACTAATTACTGCAAAAATAAAAAATTAAATATGCATGTGCAACCTGAGTGTACAAGTATGTCCAATTACAAAAATCCGGTGGTGCACATACAGTACGCACAAACTCTTTTGATGACTAAATTTGCATCACACGCACTGTATGCTGAGCCTTGTGTGAAGTATACTTTGGGCTTTAGGCTGCATTTACACTGGAGGTCTTGATGCTTAATTCCGATTTGTTGACTATATCTGATTTTTTTTGATGACCAGCTTACATGTTCTTTTAAAAGTGACCCATATCCAGTGTTGGGGAGTAACTAGTTACATGTAATGGAGTTATGTAATTTAATTACAAAATAAATGTAACTGCAAACTGCTACAGTTACTGAGAAAAAAATGTATAATTAAAGGGTAAGTTCACCCAAAAATGAAAATAATTTCATTAATTACTCACACTCATGTCGTTCCACACCCGTAAGTCCTTCGTTCATCTTCGGAACACAAATTAAGATATTTTTGTTGAAATCCGATGGCTCAGTGAGGCCTTCAAAGGGAGCAATGACATTTCCTCTCTCAAGATCCATTAATGTACTGAAAACATATTTAAATCGGTTCATGTGAGTACAGTGGTTCAATATTAATATTATAAAGCGACAAGAATATTTTTGGAGCGCAAAAAAAAACAAAATAACGACTTATATAGTGATGGCCGATTTCAAAACACTGCTTCAGGAAGCTTCGGAGCGTTATGAATCAGTGTGTCGAATCAGCTCTTCGGAGCGCCAAAGTCACGTGATTTCAGCAGTTTGGTGGTTTGACACGTGGTCCAAATCATGATTCGACACAGAAGAATCTTAATGTTATTTTGTTTTTTTGGCACACCAAAAATATTCTCGTCGCTTTATAATATTAATATTGAACCACTGAACTCACATGAACTGATTTAAATATGTTTTTAGTTCATTAATGGATCTTGAGAGAGGAAATGTCATTGCTGGCTATCACTGAGCCATCAAAAAATATCTTAATTTGTGTTCTGAAGATTAACGAAGGACTAACGGGTGTGGAACGACATGAGGGTAAGTAATAAATGACATTATTTTCATTTTTAGGTGAACTAACCCTTTAAATTACATTTACTTATGAAAATGTTAATGATTACAAAGGGGGTTACATATGAATATTTTCTGTAAAATGCTAGGATATGTTGAATAATACTAATTTGTTTAATTGGTTTCTTTCCCAAATTGCACTGACTGCTTTAAAATATGAGACACCAATGGAGTTTAGGACACATGCTTATTCAATAACTGTTTTATTTTATGTTTGGGTTTATGCATATGCTTTCTTTTTTAAAATGAACTGTTTTTTTCCAAGGTGGTGTTAGATGCCAGTGTTTTCTGTCATAGGTATGCAAAGATTTATCATAGCTATTAAACTTATGATTTTAAATCTGTATTTTACGGAAGTGGATTAGGGCCAAGCAATAATAAAAAAATAAAACCATCTCAAGATTAAAGTTGTTAAATTTCGAGAAAAAGGTCGAGATAAAATGTTGAGAATAAACTCATTAAATTATGAGAAAAAAGTTGTTAAATTACGAGAACAAATTCGTTAAATTACGAATTTGTTCTCATAATTTAACAACTTTTTTCTCGTAATTTAACGAGTTTTTTCTCATAATTTAACGAATTTGTTCTCATAATCTAACGACTTTTTTCTCGTAATTTAACGAGTTTTTTCTCATAATTTAACGAATTTGTTCTCATAATCTAACGACTTTTTTCTCGTAATTTAATGACTTTATTCTCAACATTTTATCTCGACTTTTTTCTTGAAATTTAACGAGGTTTTTTTTGTGATTTAACAAGTTTATTCTCAACATTTTATTTAGACTTTTTTCTCAAAATTTAACGAGTTTTTTCTCGAAATTTAACAACTTTAATCTCAAGATGGTTTTATTTTTTTATTATTGCTTGGCCCTAATCCTCTTCCGTAGTATTTAGCCTCAGGATGATCTCAAAGTAAAAAGAGGTGCTAAAGTCTGATTTTGTGGTGGCTGTGCTTTAAAATTAAATTATTATAATCCTAAGTGGTGAAGGATTGTGAAACTGTAAAAAGTAAAAAGTATAATCAGTTACATTACTTTAATAAAGTAATTGAAATAGTTACACTACTTATTACATTTTAAATAGGGTAACCTGTAATCTGTAACGTATTACATTTCCAAAGTAACCTTCCCAACACTGCCCATATCCAATATCTGCATTTACACTACTTGGCGAAACAGATGTACTAACCCAGAAAAGCTTAGGGTGAAAAGGAAGTAAAAACTCAATTTGCATTGGATGCATGCTGACCCCTGTCCACCACCGACACGTGAGCATCAGAACTGGACCACGAAGCAATGGAAGAAGGTGGCCTGGTCTGATGAATCACGTGGATGGCCGGGTGCGTGTGCGTCTCTTACCTGGGGAACACATGGCACCAGGATGCACTATGGGAAGAAGGCAAGCCGGCGGAGGCAGTGTGATGCTTTGGGCAATGTTCTGCTGGGAAACCTTGGGTCCTGCCATCCATGTGGATGTTACTTTGACACGTACCACCTACCTAAGCATTGTTGCAGACCATGTACACCCTTTCATGGAAACGGTATTCCCTGGTGGCTGTGGCCTCTTTCAGCAGGATAGTGCTCCTGCCACAAAGCAAAAATGATTCAGGAATGGTTTGAGGAGCACAACAATGAGTTTGAGGTGTTGACTTGGCCTCCAAATTCCCCAGATCTCAATCCAATCGAGCATCTGTGGGATGTGCTGAACAAACAAGTCCGATCCATGGAGGCTCCACCTTGCAACTTACAGGACTTGAAGGATCTGCTGCTAACATCTTGGTGTCAGATACCACAGGACACCTTCAGGGGTCTAGAGGAGTCCATGCCTCGACAGGTCAGGGCTGTTTTGGCAGCAAAAGAGGGACCAACGCAATATTAGGAAGCTGGTCATAATGTTATGCCTGATGTATATTAGGGAAGTCTTCGATTCAGATGAAAAGATTAAGTGCATCATCGAGGTAATTACTAAAGTGTACTTTTTCTCTTTGGAATTTTAAGTGTGAACCGTATCTATCATAGAATAGTGCATAAGTAAGATAATTTATTGCTTTAGTCTGAAATGGATCTTTTAAAGTGCACTGTTGGCTCCAGCAGTGATGAGGCTTTGGGTTGAGCGATGGCAGACAGGGAGAGTGCTTGAAACTTGTCTGAAAACAGTCATTATTTTGCATTTCTGTTTGGTGTCTCCACACTTCACCTTAAAATATGACCCAGTGAGACAACAGTGGCAATTATCATACTGGAGCAGGTTTTAGAGTAATCATATCTCTTAAAAAACAGTGCTATCATTTGGCTTTCTTTGGTGCCTGAGAGACTCCTCCTGACTCCGGAAAGCAAATGAGGGACGATAGCAACTCTCTGGCTAAAGCCTTACCTCATGGCCCACAACTTTAATTATGTGGACTAAAACTTTGTATATTTTCTAAATAATAGAGCTGCATTTAAATCTTTTATATATGGCTATAGGAATTGACGGTTTTATTATTGGAGGATTTGTCATAATAATTCAGAGCGTTTAAAAAATGAGATAAAAAGAAAAATGTTCTTCCAAATGCTTTTCCACAGATCTGTCTGTGTTTTGGTCCGGATCCAGCGCTTCAGGCAGTCCTGGTGGATGTGTTTCAGTCTGGCTGGGGAACAGAGGGGTTTGGTGGGGGAGATGCCACAAATATCCTCTGACAGACTACAGTTGTAACTGAGGAGAATATTGATTAGAACAAGAACAGCTCCAAATGTTTGATAATATTTGGAACTTTTTACTCAACATAAGTCAGATCAATTAGAGATAGGCTATACTTTAAAGACTCCATAATATTACATCACTTTTAGACGTTAGGTGACATTAAAAGCTGTTTATTTTGTTATATGTATGCATTTCTCCATGGAAACTAGATGTTTACCTTGTCATCATGAATGCTGTGTTAAAGTGCAAGGTCTGCACATGCATACATCTCAGAACGAAGCCTTCAGGTATCAGAGAAGAAGCTTTATTATGAACAGTGAATGAGGAAATTCTCATACATTCAGATCTTCAGAGCAGAGGCAGCTGTAGGAACGTAACGGTGAGTTAAGACTGGATCTAAACACTAGTCTGACCAACTAGCAATTAGTTAGGGCTGATCAGTCTTACTTTTTGGATTTAAAATACTTTTATTTATTTTATATTAATCCAGAATAAAAACAATTCTTATTTATTTTTTAAAAGTAGAAATTAAGAAGTGTTTTTTTTATTTTTCTATTAATTAATCCAGAATATAAACAATTCTTATTTATTTATTAAAAATAGAAATTAAGAAGTGTTTTTTTATTTTTCTATTAATTAATCCAGAATATAAACAATTCTTATTTATTTATTAAAATAGAAATCAAGAAGTGCTTTCATTTATTTTCTATTAATTAATCCAGAATATAAACAATTCTTATTTATTTATTAAAAATAGAAATTAAGAAGTTTTTTATTTATTTTTCTATTAATTAATCCAGAATATAAACAATTCTTATTTATTTATTAAAATAGAAATCAAGAAGTGCTTTCATTTATTTTCTATTAATTAATCCAGAATATAAACAATTCTTATTTATTTATTAAAATAGAAATCAAGAAGTGCTTTCATTTATTTTCTATTAATTAATCCAGAATATAAACAATTCTTATTTATTTATTAAAAATAGAAATTAAGAAGTGTTTTTTTATTTTTCTATTAATTAATCCAGAATATAAACAATTCTTATTTTTTTATTAAAATAGAAATCAAGAAGTGTTTTTATTTATTTTCTATTAATTAATCCAGAATATGAACAATTCTTATTTTTTTTTTTAAAAAAATAGAAATTAAGAAGTGTTTTTATTTTTCTATTAATTATTCAAGAATATAAACAATTATTATTTATTTTTTTAAAACAGAAATTAAGAAGTGTTTTTATTTATTTTCTATTAATTAATCCAGAATAAACTATTCTTATTTATTTTTTAAAAACAGAAATTAAGTATTTTTATTTTTCTATTAATTAATCCAGAATATAAACAATTCTTATTTATTTATTAAAATAGAAATCAAGAAGTGCTTTCATTTATTTTCTATTAATTAATCCAGAATATGAACAATTCTTATTTAAAAAAAAAACAGAAATTGAGAAGTGTTTTTATTTTTCTATTAATTATTCGAGAATATAAACAATTTTTATCTTTTTAAATAGAAATTAAGACGTTTTTTTATTTTCTATTAATTAATCCATAATATATATAATTCTTTTTTAAAAAACAGAAATTAAGTGTTTTTATTTATTTTCTACTAATTAATCCAGAATATAAACAATTCTTATTTAAAAAAAAAAAAAATAGAAATTAAGTGCTTTTATTTATTTTCTATTAATTAATCTAGAATATAAACAATTCTAATAAAAAAAATAGAAATTAAGAAGTATTTTTATTTACTTTCTATTAATTAATCCAGAGTATAAACAATTCTTTCTTTAAAAGAAATTAAGTGCTTTTATTTATTTTCTATTAATTAATCCAGAATATAAACAATTCTTGTTTTAAAAATAAGAATTAAGAAGTACTTTTATGTATTTATTTAATAATTTAATAAAAAAGTCTTATACTTTCTTTTTCTATCAAAATGGGAGAAAAGATTTTGTAAAAAAAAAAGAATCACCAACTTTTGCTTGAAGGAAAGAGAAAGTATATATATAAATGTGTGTGTGTGTGTGTGTGTGTGTGTGTGTGTGTGTGTGTGTGTGTGCATGGAATCATCTTTTATATCCTCTACCAGATTAGTTGCCAATCAATTAGTTACAATGTTTCAAGCGTGTCATTGGCCCGGTTTATTCATGTCAAGGCAAAAGTGTCTATTGCAATCCTGTATCATGGGGAGGAAGCACATGCCAGAGCTCCATCACTTCCATGAGGTCACCATAGCAACCTGAGCCTTTTACCAGCCACTCGGGAATTCCGTTTTTTCACGGCTCACTTGCCAAGTAAGCAAGTCAACCCTTCGGCGGCTTGCCTTTTGCGTCTCTTTAGCAACCAGTTGCTATGCAGCTACTGTTGCCATGCTTGTGTGGAGGGATTTATGGGAATTGAGCCCCCCTATGCTGTGTAACTCTTTCTGTGATGTCTCCCACCCCCAAAATAACTCCGAAATGGTTTGATCGTCGTGGAAACCTGCTCTTGATAACACGTGAACACTTCTATTCAAGCCGAGGACCTTGTGTGTTTTTATAGAAATGTAAATAAAAGTGGAAATGTGTGGAATTCACCCACTGCCAGTCAGTTGTGCCATGATAGGATGATTTAAAGCAACTGATGCCGCCATTCAGATCTATGAGCTGCTGTCAAAGTAATTTCCACGTATCTTACATACGCTCTGCATCCTTGGGAGAGGGAATAAGTCAAAATAATGACAGTTCTGCAAAGCACAGCATTATGTAATGAGACGTGTGCAACGTGGTGGAACAAGCAGTGTCTTTATGTAACTGTTTGATGAACTCAGATATTGGCTTTGAAGGATCTTCTGTTCTGTTCTGCATCTTTTTTTCTCTCTCTGAAATGCACTTTAGAAAGTTAAAGAGGGTGGGATGTTTTATAAAAGGGTTTGAGAGGCAGTGCTTGAGTTTATTAAGAAGGCAGGTGGCTCTCTGTACCTTCTTGGCAAAGCTTACAGTCGTTTCTGAAGTCACTCATGATCTGGATTATCCAAAAAAATTAAAAATCACAGAAGAGTTGTATATTCCTGGGTATCTGAAACATAAGGTGTAACATAACCAGTGTTATTTTTAGGATCATTGATATAGTTTTTGTTAATATTTTGAATTAGATTTTTTCACTTCATTTTTTTGTGTTTTTGTAATTTTTATAGCTTTTTTTTTAATGTCTGTATAGTTTTTATTTAGAAAGTAATATTAATGGATCAGTGTTGGGGAAAGTTACTTTTAAAAGTAATGCATTACAATATTGCATTACTAAAAAAAAGTAACTAATTGCACTGCTTATTTACTTTTTATGAAATGTAATGCATTACATTACTTTTGCATTACTTTTTCTCACCTGGGCTGGGCTTACTTGTTAATAATAACAACAAAAAAGTTCAATTTTTGGCAAATGTTAAGGCCCTGTCACACCAAAAGTGAAATGAATAAGCCTTAGGTTGAAGGAAATGCAAATTCACTCCTGTACAGTAGAGGGCGCAGCTCAAACAAACCTTTCAGCTGTGCTGCCACACTGGATTAAAGATGAACAGGATACAGGAGAAGGAAGTTTGCATAAAATTCTGAGTTTGCATTTCACTGTTTTATTCATTTTGAAGAATATTGAATGTTTTCATGCAAGTGAGATGAGTAAATGCATGTTCACATTTAGTCTAGAACTACAATAACCGTCATGTTTTCACAGGCAGCGCACACAACACCTCTGACCTTTATTTCTCTCAACATGGGGACAGGAGAGCTGTCAGTCAATAAATGTGAAAAAGTAACTTGTGTTACTTATTTGAAAAAGTAGCTTAGATATTGTGTTGTAAATTAAAATAAAAAAGGTGCTACTTTATTAGTTACTAGAGCCTGTCCACACGGAGACGCGTTTAGCTGTATACGTAAAAATTTTGAATTGTATCGGCTTTCATCCAGATGGATCCGGCATTTAGCCTGAAACCGCTATTTTTTGAAACCGGGTCCCAGAGTGGATAAATCTGAAAACGACAGAGTTACGATATAGATGCTCCAGCACCAGTAATATTGTAATTTGTGTGGGGTGCGCAAATGACAATAAGCAAAATCAAAACGAGACTTCATACCTTTGTAATGAAATAGCGATCTCAAAATTTTAATCCAATCCGTCTCACTTGGGTAATGTTAAAATGCATGAGTGTCCATTGAAAAACAAACAACAGCCCTTTTTGTCCACAAAAGCATTAAATCCATGAAATATAGATATATATGTTTTATTTTGTGGTGTTTAGAGAGGCATGTTCTACAGTTATTGTCATTGTAGTAAATCTGGTGAACAAAACTTTTAGCCAATGCCAAGACTATCCAACATCGTGTGTTCTGTTTATCTTCCGCATGTGTGCACATCTACACAGACGCACATCTGTCTCGACCATTAACACAGCAAGCCATATTATTTGATAATTATATGAAATAACCCTGAAAAACCACAAATAGGGCAGAGCTTCTTTTGGAGCCCTAGTGGCCAGTTGATGAATTGCAGTTTAAATCACTTCTGTTTTGGCTTCAAGAGAAACTGGGGGAGGTTGCCGATTGGTCTCGACCCCTCGACTCGGATGCTCCAAGTCTTCTTCTCCGTGTTTAGTGTACCTCTGTGGCAGAATTACAGTGCCACATACTGGTCTGGCATGTATACTACATCGATTTGGGTCGGGTTTCGTGTGGTGTATGCAGATATTCCTTGAGACAATGCCATGTTTACAGATTTTTTTTTTTTGAACGAGGGGGAAAAAAAAAGATCGGATTGGGAAAGCTCTGGCTTCATGTGGATGTGGCCTAAATGTGAGCATGCATTTACTCATCTCACTTGCACAAAAACTGATTCGGTATTCCTCAAAATGAAGAAAGACAGCAAAATGCAAATTCAGAATACCCGACAAACCTGCAATAATTAAATGTTAAATAACACAAATATAATCTAACTTTATTTTGTAGCAGTTGTAATTACTCATTTTAAAATAAGTACTTACTCACAAGAGCATGTGATTTCAGATGCAGCCAAAAACATTCTTCTCTTGCATTTGCAATCCAGAATGGCAGCACAGCTGAAAGGTTTGTTTGAGCTGCGCCCTCTACTGTACAGGAGTGAATTTTCATTTCCTCCAGCCTGAGGCTTATTCATTTCATTTTTGGTGTGAAAGGGCCTTAACTTTTTTTGTTGTTGTTGTTATTAAAAAACAAACAAGCATTCCCAACCCAGGTGAGAAAAAAGTAACATTAATTAACATAATGCATTGCTTTCCAAAAAAAAAAGTAACTATGTAATTAGTTATTTTTTAGGGACTAATGCAATGTTGTAACGCATTACCAGTCCCCAAAACTGACCAGTCCTTTTTAAATGTGCTTTCTGCTTGAAAACACTGTTATTACATTATTATTAAACATTAATTATTCCAGAGAATCTGTCCGTGTTCAGTAGCCTGTCTGATAGCTTTATTCGATGACAATTAGCTCATTACCTTATTTGCTCCCAACAATATGAGGATTTAATTTGGAATCCCTGGACAACAAGAGTGAAAATTAAACCAGTATTTAATGAGAGAGGTATAATGATTCAGGCCACAAGGGGGACTGAAAGAACAGATGGACTGAATGATTAATGCATTTCATAATATTCACGAAGTCAACAATGAATTTCTGTGACGGCGGATGTCATTAAAAAGTTCTATCCTCCTGAACTCTGAAAGAAGCAAAACTCAGCAGACAGTGCCAGAGTTGAGAATGCATGTCAATGACAAGATTTAAAAGGGTTAGTTCACCCCAAAATGAAATTTCTGTCATTAATTACTCACACTTATGTCGTTCCACACCCGTAAGACCTTCGTCTTTGTCTTCAGAACACAAATTAAGATATTTTTGATAAAATCCGATGGCTCAGTGAGGCCTCTATTGACAGCAAGATAATTAACACTTTCAATGCCCAGAAAGCTACTAAAGACATATTTAAAACAGTTCATGTGACTACAGTGGTTAAACCTTAATGTTATGAAAAAACAAAATAGCGACTTTATTCAACAATATCTAGTGATGGGTGATTTCAAAGCACTGCTTCATGAAGCTTCGAAGCTTTATGAATCTTTTGTTTCAAAATCAGTGGTTCGGAGCGCCAAAGTCACGTGATTTCAGTAAACGAGGCTTAGTTACGTCATAAGTGTTTAAAAATAAAGTCAGTGATGTAAATATATCAAAAATATATTTTTGTGAATGGATATGCATTGCTAAGGACTTCATTTGGACAACTTTAAAGGCAATTTTCTAAATATTTTGATTTTTTTGCACCCTCAGATTCCAGATTTTCAATATTGTCCTATCCTAACAAACCATACATCAATGGGAAGCGTATTTATTCAGCTTTCAGATGATGCATAAATCTCAATTTTAAAAAATGTACCCTTATGACTGGTTTTGTAGTCCAGGGTCACATATGTATCAAATACTCATTTTCTGTGATGAACAGTCTCATTTTCTGAATTATTTGTTTTTAAACTTTCTATTCATCAATGAATCCTAAAAAAATGTATCACGGTTTCCATAAAAATATGAAGCAGCACAACTGTTTTCAATACTGATAATATTAAGAAATGTTTCTTGAGCAGCAAATCATCATATTAGATCATGTGACACTGAAGAATTCAGCTTTGCATCACAGCAATAAATTTAATTTTAAAATATATTCAAACAGTTATTTTAAATTGTAATAATATTTCACAATATTACTGTATTTTTGGTGAAATAAATACAGCAATGGCAAGTTTGGACAAAACAAAAAAAGCTTATCGACCCCAAACTATTTATTTCTTGACATTGATTTGTTATATTTTAGTTTAGAAGGCTATTTTCACTTGATGTCTTGAAACTGGACTCTCAGTAACTACAGCTCCTCTCAGGGTCAATGATCTTTTGATTAACGTCGACCTTGCACCACCTCTTGCATGATAACGAGCAGTTCGGACGATAGTCCCTCCCATGGTTATGAATAATACATGACATTACAGTTGGTCAAGGCAGAGGTTGTGCTGCTGTCTGTGCCACAGTCAGGCTCGCATCGCATTCACACTGCAGTAGTGCTGCATCGCTTTCTTTTGATTCTCGACTAGTCCTCAGCGGCGTTATTGCTCTGTAGAGCGGAGAAACCAGACAATGTTCAGCCCAAGTATCCGCGGAAGGGACAGGAACGCGTATTTTGTGGCTGGTGGAGGGCTGTCATGAGAAAAAGCACCCGAAGGAAACATATCACTCAGGTTACACCGGCGCCGACGCGAGCGGAGGAAGGTGGGACGGAAAGTAGAAGATAAGCAAGGTAGGCTACGTCTTCGCCTGGTGTGTGTGTGTGTGTCATTAACCACCGTGTTGCCAGAAGGTAAATGGTAATCCAGGATAAAGCCTTTCATGCACCGATTTTCACAGCGACGAATCATTCCTTAGCTTGTCAGCTTTTACAAAAATTACCATGGTAACATTGTCTCAAACAGTGTTGCCAGATTGGAAATGTCCAGGTGAAAAAATACTATAGTAATTTATAGTAAATACTATAGTGTTTTTGAACCATACTATAGTAAAGTACTTGAATTAATTTGTTGTGGTATTTCTATAGTTGTTGTGGTAATATAACTATAGGAATATAACAAAAATTACTTTACCCAAAACTGTATTAAGTTTTTTACAACTTTAGGGTATATTATACTACAATAAATATACATTTCTGAGATATAAACTCGCAATTGCGTGATATAGTCACAATTCTGAGATATAAACTCGCAATTTCGTGATATAAAGTAACAATTCTGAGATATAAACTCGCAATTGTGTGATATAGTCACAATTCTGAGATATAAACTCGCAAATGCTTGATATAAAGTAACAATTCTGAGATATAAACTCGCAATTGCATGATATAAAGTCACAATTCTGAGATATAAACTCGCAGTTGCGTGATATAGTCACAATTCTGAGATATAAACTCGCAATTGTGTGATATAAAGTAACAATTCTGAGATATAAACTCGCAATTGCATGATATAGTCACAATTCTGAGATATAAACTCGCAATTGCGTGATATAGTCACAATTCTGAGATATAAACTCGCATTTGCGTGAAATAGTCACAATTCTGAGATATAAACTCGCAATTGCGTGAAATAGTCACAATTCTGAGATATAAACTCGTAATTGCGTGATATAGTCAATTCTGAGATATAAACTTGCAATTGCGTGATATAAAGTAACAATTCTGAGATATAAACTTGCAATTGCGTGATATAGTCACAATTCTGAGATATAAACTCGCAATTGCGTGATATAAAGTAACAGTTCTGAGATATAAACTCGCAATTGCATGATATAGTCACAATTCTGAGATATAAACTCGCAATTGCGTGAAATAGTCACAATTCTGAGATATAAACTCGCAATTGCGTGATATAGTCACAATTCTGAGATATAAACTCGCAATTGCGTGATATAAAGTAACAATTCTGAGATATAAACTTGCAATTGCGTGATATAGTAACAATTCTGAGATATAAACTCGCAATTGCGTGATATAAAGTCACAATTCTGAGATATAAACTCGCAATTGTGTGATATAAAGTAACAATTCTGAGATATAAACTCGCAATTGCGTGATATAAAGTCACAATTCTGAGATATAAACTCGCAATTGCGTGATATAGTCACAATTCTGAGATATAAACTCGCAATTTCGTGATATAAAGTAACAATTCTGAGATATAAACTCGCAATTGCGTGATATAGTCACAATTCTGAGATATAAACTCGCAAATGCTTGATATAAAGTAACAATTCTGAGATATAAACTCGCAATTGCATGATATAAAGTCACAATTCTGAGATATAAACTTGCAATTGCGTGATATAAAGTAACAATTCTGAGATATAAACTTGCAATTGCGTGATATAGTCACAATTCTGAGATATAAACTCGCAATTGCGTGAAATAGTCACAATTCTGAGATATAAACTCGCAATTGCGTGATATAGTCAATTCTGAGATATAAACTCGCAATTGCGTGATATAAAGTAACAATTCTGAGATATAAACTTGCAATTGCGTGATATAGTAACAATTCTGAGATATAAACTCGCAATTGCGTGATATAAAGTCACAATTCTGAGATATAAACTCGCAATTGCGTGATATAAAGTAACAATTCTGAGATATAAACTCGCAATTGCGTGATATAAAGTCACAATTCTGAGATATAAACTCGCAATTGCGTGATATAGTCACAATTCTGAGATATAAACTCGCAATTTCGTGATATAAAGTAACAATTCTGAGATATAAACTCGCAATTGCGTGATATAGTCACAATTCTGAGATATAAACTCGCAAATGCTTGATATAAAGTAACAATTCTGAGATATAAACTCGCAATTGCATGATATAAAGTCACAATTCTGAGATATAAACTCGCAGTTGCGTGATATAGTCACAATTCTGAGATATAAACTCGCAATTGCGTGATATAAAGTCACAATTCTGAGCTATAAACTCGCAGTTGCGTGATATAGTCACAATTCTGAGATATAAACTCGCAATTGCATGATATAGTCACAATTCTGAGATATAAACTCGCAATTGCGTGAAATAGTCACAATTCTGAGATATAAACTTGCAATTGCGTGATATAAAGTCACAATTCTGAGACATAAACTCGCAGTTGCGTGATATAGTCACAATTCTGAGATATAAACTCGCAATTGCATGATATAGTCACAATTCTGAGATATAAACTCGCAATTGCGTGAAATAGTCACAATTCTGAGATATAAACTTGCAATTGCGTGATATAAAGTCACAATTCTGAGACATAAACTCGCAGTTGCGTGATATAGTCACAATTCTGAGATATAAACTCGCAATTGCGTGATATAAAGTAACAATTCTGAGATATAAACTGCAATTGTGTGATATAAAGTAACAATTCTGAAATATAAACTCGTAATTGCATGATATAGTCACAATTCTGAGATATAAACTGCAATTGTGTGATATAAAGTAACAATTCTGAAATATAAACTCGCAATTGCATGATATAGTCACAATTCTGAGATATAAACTCGCAATTGCGTGAAATAGTCACAATTCTGAGATATAAACTTGCAATTGCGTGATATAAAGTCACAATTCTGAGATATAAACTCGCAATTGCGTGATATAAAGTCACAATTCTGAGATATAAACTCGCAATTGCGTGATATAAAGTCACAATTCTGAGATATAAACTCGCAATTGCGTGATATAGTCACAATTCTGAGATATAAACTCGCAATTGCATGATATAGTCACAATTCTGAGATATAAACTCGCAATTGCGTGAAATAGTCACAATTCTGAGATATAAACTTGCAATTGCGTGATACAAAGTAACAATTCTGAGATATAAACTCGCAATTGCGTGATACAAAGTAACAATTCTGAGATATAAACTCGCAATTGCGTGATACAAAGTAACAATTCTGAGATATAAACTCGTAATTGCATGATATAAAGTCACAATTCTGAGATATAAACTCGCAATTGCGTGATACAAAGTAACAATTCTGAGATATAAACTTGCAATTGCGTGATATAAAGTCACAATTCTGAGATATAAACTCGCAATTGCGTGATATAAAGTCACAATTCTGAGATATAAACTCGCAGTTGCGTGATATAGTCACAATTCTGAGATATAAACTGCAATTGTGTGATATAAAGTAACAATTCTGAAATATAAACTCGCAATTGCATGATATAGTCACAATTCTGAGATATAAACTCGCAATTGCGTGAAATAGTCACACTTCTGAGATATAAACTTGCAATTGCGTGATATAAAGTCACAAATCTGAGATATAACCTTGCAGTTGCGTGATATAGTCACAATTCTGAGATATAAACTCGCAATTGCGTGATATAAAGTAACAATTCTGAGATATAAACTGCAATTGTGTGATATAAAGTAACAATTCTGAAATATAAACTCGCAATTGCATGATATAGTCACAATTCTGAGATATAAACTCGCAATTGCGTGAAATAGTCACAATTCTGAGATATAAACTTGCAATTGCGTGATACAAAGTAACAATTCTGAGATATAAACTCGCAATTGCGTGATACAAAGTAACAATTCTGAGATATAAACTTGTAATTGCGTGATACAAAGTAACAATTCTGAGATATAAACTTGCAATTGTGTGATACACAGTAACAATTCTGAGATATAAACTTGCAATTGTGTGATACAAAGTAACAATTCTGAGATATAAACTCGCAATTGCGTGATACAAAGTAACAATTCTGAGATATAAACTTGTAATTGCGTGATACAAAGTAACAATTCTGAGATATAAACTTGCAATTGTGTGATACACAGTAACAATTCTGAGATATAAACTTGCAATTGTGTGATACAAAGTAACAATTCTGAGATATAAACTCGTAATTGCGTGATACAAAGTAACAATTCTGAGATATAAACTCGTAATTGTGTGATACAAAGTAACAATTCTGAGATATAAACTCGCAATTGCGTGATATAAAGTCACAATTCTGAGATATAAACTCGCAATTGCGTGATATAAAGTCACAATTCTGAGATATAAACTCGCAATTGCGTGATATAAAGTCACAATTCTGAGATATAAACTCGTAATTGCGTGATACAAAGTAACAATTCTGAGATATAAACTCGTAATTGTGTGATACAAAGTAACAATTCTGAGATATAAACTCGCAATTGCGTGATATAAAGTCACAATTCTGAGATATAAACTTGCAATTGCGTGATATAAAGTCACAATTCTGAGATATAAACTCGCAATTGCGTGATATAAAGTCACAATTCTGAGATATAAACTCGCAATTGCGTGATATAAAGTCAGAATTGCGAGAGGTAAACTTTTTTTCATTATTGATCGTAGGCCTACATCGTACAGAGGTCAAAATTATCGTTCAAATACGATAATTATTATACGTCTGGCAACACTGGGCTCAAAACATGTTTCTAAATGAACTAACGCTCCCCTCTATATGCCTATGGTTGTATATATAATTAATTGCCTGGCTGTTGAGTAATTTTAATCGCACGTGGTTGTGTTACTATGAGTAGTGCAGCAGATACTCTGCAAATGTTCAACAAGACAGTCAGAAAACAATTCAAATACGTTTTTGACACTATCTTGCTCTTAATTTTGGTAATGGTTGATACAGATGTAATTTATTTATGATTATATTAGAGACTACATGAAATCTATTTTCTAAATGCATGTTATACCTAGCCTATCCTAAAGAATAATAATAATTTTTTTTTACCTCATAATTATCAAATAGCATTTTTTCTACATCCCCAGCTTATTTTTCGATTATCCATTGCACTCGGTTGTGCGTCACAATGTGGAAGAAGATATGTGTCACTATTTCTGTTTTATCTACAGTAAATTTGGTAATTGAGCCGTTCCTAATGTTTCTGCACTTCTAAATGGAGAGGCTTAAAGGGATAGTTCACCCAAAAATGAAAATTATCCCATGATTTACTCACCCTCAAGCCATCCTAGGTGTATATCTTCTTTCAGATGAACACGATCAGAGATATATTTAAAAAATATCCTTAGTTCAAACAAATAGGGCTGTGCAACAAACTCAAGCTCCTCTTCTCTTATATCAAAATCCTCTGAAATTTCTCTTTAAAAATGATCGATTTAGACTTATAAATTCGTGAAGGCCAGAGTGTCAGGTCAAAGGATACTCTTCTGCCGCAAATCGACTTGCACATTCTGTGTACGGTCATCCACTGGAAGCTAGTTATTTGAATTTATAGTTTTAAATATGGATATTTTCTTACCAAAAGGCATCGCTTTGCTTCAGAAGGCCTTTATTAACCACCTGGAGTCATATGGATTACTTTTTTTATGGATGGATGCATTATTTTTTACTTCAAAACACAGCCCCCCATTCACAACCATTATAAACTTTGGAGAACTAAGGATATTTTTAAATATATCTCTGATTGTGTTCATCTGAAAGAAGATAGTCAAATACACCTTGAGGGAGAGTAAATCATGGGATAATTCTAATTTTTTGGGTGAAGTGTCCCTTTAATCGTGAGGTTGATATAATTCAGAGCACGTATAGGACAGTTTCCAGATGTAATTAAGGATAATGCTGTTTTATCATGCCTGGTCCACTTTCCATTGGTGTGGAAGTTGAACAGGAACTGAACAGGAGTTGGTGTGCTGAGATAAAGTACACATTAAAGGCCAAGACCTTGTCCTGCTCTTTTTCCAACTCAGTATTTTAGATGGGACAAGTGACGTGCAATCTCTTTGTCAGGGTTTTATGGGTAGCAGCATAAACGTTGTGGCATGTTTTGCCACATTAATCTTATTAATAGTAATAATAAAGAGTTTATAAGGTTTATTTTAAAGTGATGCTCGAGGACAAGTTTCAGTCTGTCATGCCTGACCAGTAAAACTGATTTAATGCATCATAATTCCCCCTCAGATGATGCTGGATTGATCCACGAAGAAAAGTTATTGGAATTTTACATGAATTATTAAGAACTCTGTTAACTGAAATACATATGCAGTACAAAACATGACATTTATAGATAAGAGTCATGAGAAACACTTTCAAAGTAGTGGAGGTACTCAGACTTTTTTTGAGTAATGGACCCCCGTCATATTTAGGACCCCAGCATAATATTGGCTCATTGCGATCATTAATGTCTTTGTGACGACCAAATGCAATCAGGTATATTTTACTACTACGTTAGTTGACTTGTCCAATATTCAGTCATATCGTCAGTTATATTATACATATATTATCTTCTTCTTTTATGGGAACATGTCAAATGTCAAAATATACAAATATTCATATTCAGATATTTTATAAGGACCCCCTGGCATTACGTCAAGGACCACTAGGGGTCCACGGACCCTTGGTTGAGAAACAGCTTGTTCTGCTTGTTCTCGCTCCCTGTAGATTCTGGCTCATTTTATGTTATGAGAGCAGAAAACGGTCCTAATGTGCCGGAAGTAGAGGTGGGTTTCTGTCCCGTGGGTTTCTGCTGAGTCATTTTCTCTGGGTGATGTGGAAAATGGAACTCTGTAAACAGCCAATCAGAAAGCCAGAAGGATAGCATTGTAGGCTGGTGCTGTACGTGGCTGTGGGATATGAGAAAACTGATTTTCACAGCAGGCATGAGAGTGTTCACATGTGAGTGGTAATGTTCAATTTGTAAGAAAGAGAGAGAGAGAATACTGTATATACCTTTTACTCCATCTCAGAATTTGAAATGTCAATATAGGCACTACTTCTGCAAAACTCCATAAATGTATCTATACATACAATTCACTGCTGTTTCCAGCTGAAATGAACACTAGTGGCAGTAAAGCACAAAATAACTTTTATTGCTTTTCACACAAATTCTCATTACAGGGACAGATTATTGATTAATAAAGACTAATTTAATTAATAGTTTAAGATTAATATTAATTTAGATTAATACATTATTTTCATGAGATTCCTTGCACAATACTATGATATGATTTCAAAATACTTTTCCCATAGTTTATGATTTGTAAACTAATACATTTCGTTGTTTGCATCACTTAATTAGCACCATATATTTGGCTATTCTGACATAGTAAACTTGCTCGATAACTCACCTGGTACAGCATCACACTTTGTATGAGTCCGGTGATACACAAGCCATGATAAAAGAGCTCATACTGTAAAATGGCACGGTTGCTTCAGCAAATGAAGTTTTTATTTCATGATCAGTTTTATTAACCCTAAGCGCTACTCACCAGACATTTCCAGCGTTAGTTATTTAGTTAGTTAGTTATTTCTTCCAGTAACATTAATTGAAATGTTCATACAAAGTTATCTAGTCTTTTTTAATGTTCTCAAAACAGTAGCACAAAATCATTATCTATACAACTTTCATGGAATGTTTTATTTTTCTGAAAAATATTAATTGGACGTTCATCTAACATTTTAATAGGTTAGTTCACCCAAAATGAAAATTATCCCATGATTTACTCTCCCTCAAGCCATTCAATGTGTATATGACTATCTTCATTCAGACGAACACAGTCAGAGATATACTTAAAAATACCCTGGCTCTTCCAAGCTTTATAATGGTAGTGAATAGGGGGCCACATTTTGAAGCCAAAAAAAAAAAAAAAATCCATCATAAAAAATATCCATACGGCTCAAGGGGGTTAATAAAGGCGATGGGTTGAAGTGATGGGTTTTTGTAAGAAAAATATCCATATTTAAAACTTTATTAACTATAATAACTAGCTTCCGGCAGACGGCCCTACACATCAATTTGCAGCGGAAGAGTAACCTCTGATCTGACGCATGACGTTATGATGAACGTGAAAGCACAGTGAATAGAGCAAAACAAAACACGAGTCTAAAGTCTAAAACAAGAATTTTTAAAGAGAAATGTCAGAGGATTTCGATATTGTCATGATCACCAATTGGTGTGCCCTAGTTAGCCACTAAAGGGCACTCCAACACGGACTATTGTCTCACCTTTTGAATAGGGTTGTTCCGATTCCGATACTAGTATCGGAAATACCACCGATACCACAAAAATTTCTGGCATCGGTATCGGCGAGTATTTAAACTCACGTACCGATCCGATACCATTTTCTTAAACAACACCTAGTTGTGCCCGCTATCTTTGCTTAACGCAGCAAATCGGAAATCAATTATTCTTCGCGGCTCACAATGCAAACACAGGAAGTTGTGCTGCGTTGCCACAAGCAACCACTGTTTAGAGCAGCGGAGAAGTGAAAACGCGCTAGCAGTATGTCTGCTGTTTGGCAGTATTTCAGACCAGTAAAACGGCGACATGTCTCATATGCAATGCTGCAATTTCGAGTGGCACAAGTATTGGCAACTTTAACACAAATAACTTAATAAAGCATTTGAAGACGCGTCACCCCGCGCAACACGATGGTTACATAAAGGCTAATGCTGCGTTCACACCAGACGCGAATGAAGCGATAAGCGCGAGTGATTTACATGTTAAGTCAATGCAAAGACGCGAATTGACTCCCTGCGGCGCGATTTGCGTGAATGACGCGGTGCGAATTGAGCGATTCGGGCGTTTGACGCGCTTAAGATGGAGAAGGATGAGGCGTGCCAGCTTCATTCAAACAAAGAGAAAAGTTTTCAAAAGACAAATAAAGATAACCGACAAAATTGTCGGGTTTATTGTTCTGGATGACCAGCTGCTGTCAGTCGTCGAAAACGTGAGATTTTTATTTAACAAAATTGTTTCTGGACTTCAAGTTTTAAAGAGATTATTTTCTTATATAATTATATTCCTAGATTTATTTGTTGCACTGTTTTTATAGTTATATTGTAAAACTAATATACCTTTTTCACATTTTTAAAAACATTTTTAAAACAAACAAAAAAAATGGATGTTTTGAATGTTTAGAGAACATTCCAAATTAACATTTTCATAACTTAATGGTATCATTAGCAAAATGTATTTTTTTTTAAAAATAATTTTATTAGCTGAGATAAAACTTTGCCAGATTCACATTCATCTGTTTCTAAACACACTTTTAGCGTCACTCACTGGATATTTCTTTCTTTAACTGTTGCACAATGTGCAACAAGCAACATAATATCATTTTGCAGAAATGCCACATGCACTTTTTTCCAGTGAGCCTGGGTTACTTTGTCCTCTCTATAAAGGGGTCTGCTCCATTCTTAGGGTGTGTTCACACATACTCATGTTTAGTTCGATTCAAAACGAACACTGGTGCGATTGCTCTGTTAGTGCGGTTCATTTGAACATATGTGAACGCTGCCATCCGAACCCTGGTGCACACCAAACAAGCGGACAGAGACTGCTGAAAAGATGGGTCCCGGTCCACTTCCAAATGAACTTTGCTTAAAATTGCCAATCTGAACGCTAATCGGACCAGGACTAAATTTTTTTTTTTTTTTTTTTTGGACCAAATGAACCAAATGAACCGAACTACAAGTGTGAACACACCCTTACAAATGTATTGTCCCTAAAAATACAGTGAAGTTAGGTGTTTTACTGATCGTTTTAGGCAAAGACTGCCCCCAACTCTGAAACCTTGGGATTTAAAAAAATTCAGAGTTTCCCATTCGTAATTACGACTTTGCAGTGACGTTCAACTCGTAAATATGATCTTTCCAAACACACCATTATTGTACCCAGAACATCCATAATGAAGGTGCACCAGGCAGTAACGACTTTAGTTACGGTATTCGATGAAGGTCAGAGTAGATAAAGAGAAACATTATGATGCAAAGGCATACAAAAATAACAATCACAATCATTCCCATCCGGACAGGATTAGATTTCTCAGAGGACCCCTGAGTTATTTGACAAACAAATGGTAATTTGCTCCATAATGTTTGCAGAGCTTGTGTGAGAAAAACACAGATGTGTTTGATTGAGGCAGAATTCAAATCAAAAAGTACATCTGTGAAACACAAATGTACCTGACCTCCTCAGGGAAAACTAGCTGCCATGGCTGTTGTTGAATAGAATTTTGTGCTCTTTTTTTTTTTTCAGATATTCAGTTATATGATTTTGTGTGTTTCTGTGAGGATGTCTTCAGTAAGTACTGAGCAAATCCCTCCAGTGCTTAACCTCTACCATGGCTGCTTCTTAACCCAATTAGCCAGCTGCCATTGTTGTCCCAGCAGATAATTAAGGGTAAATATGTTCATGTGTGTGCGCTTTTTTGTTGTTGTAAAATGTATGGTCGGCTGTGACATTTTTGACACATATGATGGTTTTGACAATAACTTTAATCACTTTAATTGCCTTCCCATGATAATCGGTAATGTCTACTGATATGCACTCCTAAAAATAAAGGTTCCCGCGTCAATGCCATAGAAGAACCATTTTTGGTTCCCCAAAGAACCTTTCAGTGAACAGTTCTTAAAAGAACCATAGTGTGAAGAACATTTTGAAAATTTAAAAAACCCTTTTCCACTATAAAGACCTTTTTGTGCAATAAAAATGTTCTTTTTAAGAGTTTATGTGAGTGGATTTAAATGACATGTTGTGGCCATTCTCAAGAACACTGCACCCTCTTTCACTTGAGTTCCTTTGGAGGTCTAAAAATACATACACCTGCCCTTAATAAAACACTCAAGCACATACCTCTTTCTGCATTATGAATGAATCCTGTAATATTGTCGACTGGAGATATAATAGCCAATCTGCGTAATTGAATTCCCTGTGCGTGTCGAATTCTATGGCCAGGTTGGTTATTTGACTTTTTGATATTTCAATGATAAGTCTTACTGCCTTTTCTCATGTATTACATTAGTCAGATTTGTATTCTATAACACTGTGTGATATTTCCAATTGATGTAAGGTTGATGGGAGCCGCAACTTCTGTGAGAGCACATTTCCCCTCAAAATTCACTTTTATAGTGCCATTTGTTGTGAGTTTTAATTTACTCCATCTGTCAGATTTTATTATTGGCCGGTTATTTATTCACAGCAAATTTTGCTGATTATTTCAAACTGTTTTCTTTTGCTTTTTCATCACTGTATTATTATAATTATTTTTTCAGCTCTTTGTGATTACATCCAGGAAAGGCCATTCATTTCAGCTTTGATAAATAACTATTTATGTACTTCCTCTGAAATACCTCAAAATGGTTATTTCAGAGGAACCATCATTTCAAACAAACAGCCATTATTGCCAGATTAGAAATGCTTAATGCTGAAATATGTAAAATACAGTTTTAAAGGTCTATTGAACATAATCAAGGCTTGTTTTCACATTGATTTTCACTAAATGAACACAAGGAAGAATGATTTTTCATTATTGTCAGATAAACACATAGTCATGAACGGCAATAGAGCGCAACAGTGCCTGCTCACATTTTTTCCATTTGTTTCTTTCATAGGGATTTCAAAAAAGTCTTTGTTAAAGCACTATAAGTCATGAACCAAGCCAACCAGCTTCAAGGAGAATCATAACACTACAAACTTTGTTTGAAGCAAAAAGTATTTAAAAATCAGAAACAATTATAAAAGAACAAGACTGTGTACTTAACGGCTTTAGTGATGAACTACTCCATGATGCATTGCGAACAGCATAATCAAATTAAAAATGATGGAGACTATGAATTTATATATACATATATATATATATACAGTGGGTACGGAAAGTATTCAGACCCCCTTCAATTTTTCACTCTTTGTTATTTTGCAGCCATTTGCTAAAATCATTTAAGTTCATTTTTTTCCTCATTAATGTACACACAGCACCCCATATTGACAGAAAAACACAGAATTGTTGACATTTTTGCAGATTTATTAAAAAAGAAAAACTGAAATATCACATGGTCCTAAATATTCAGACCCTTTGCTGTGGCACACATATATTTAACTCAGGTGTTGTCCATTTCTTCTGATCATCCTTGAGATGGTTCTACACCTTCATTTGAGTCCAGCTGTGTTTGATTATACTGATTGGACTTGATTAGGAAAGCCACACACCTGTCTATATAAGACCTTACAGCTCACAGTGCATGTCAGAGCAAATGAGAATCATGAGGTCAAGGGAACTGCCTGAAGAGCTCATAGACAGAATTGTGGCAAGGCACAGATCTGGCCAAGGTTACAAAAAAATTTCTGCTGCACTTAAGGTTCCTAAGAGCACAGTGGCCTCCATAATCATCAAATGGAAGACGTTTGGGATGACCAGAACCCTTCCTAGTGCTGGCCGTCCGGCCAAACTGAGCTATCGGGGGAGAAGAGCCTTGGTGAGAGAGGTAAAGAAGAACCCAAAGATCAGTGTGGCTGAGCTCCAGAGATGCAGTCGGGAGATGGGAGAAAGTTGTAGAAAGTCAACCATCACTGCAGCCCTCCACCAGTCGGGACTTGGCAGAGTGGCCTGACGGAAGCCAGTGCAAGATACATAAAAGCCTGCATGGAGTTTGCTAAAAAAACACCTGAAGGACTCCAAGATGGTGAGAAATAAGATTCTCTGGTCTGATGAGACCAAGATAGAACTTTTTGGCCTTAATTCTAAGCGGTATGTGTGGAGAAAACCAGGCACTGCTCATCACCTGTCCAATACAGTCCCAACAGTGAAGCATGGTGGTGGCAGCATCATGCTGTGGAGGTGTTTGTCAGCTGCAGGGACAGGACGACTGGTTGCAATCGAGGGAAAGGTGAATGCGGCCAAGTACAGGGATATCCTGGATGAAAACCTTCTCCAGAGTGCTCAGGACCTCAGACTGGGCCGAAGGTTTACCTTCCAACAAGACAATGACCTTAAGCACACAGCTAAAATAATGAAGGAGTGGCTTCACAACAACTCCGTGACTGTTCTTGAATGGCCCAGCCAGAGCCCTGACTTAAACCCAATTGAGCATTGGCCGTCCACCAACGTTTACCATCCAACCTGACAGAACTGGAGAGGATCTGCAAGGAGGAATGGCAGAGGATCCCCAAATCCAGGTGTGAAAAACTTGTTGCATCTTTCCCAAAAAGACGCATGGCTGTATTAGATCAAAAGGGTGCTTCTACTAAATACTGAGCAAAGGGTCTGAATACTTAGGACCATGTGATATTTCAGTTTTTCTTTTTTAATAAATCTGCAAAAATGTCAACAATTCTGTGTTTTTCTGTCAATATGGGGTGCTGTGTGTACATTAATGAGGAAAAAAATGAATTTTCTCATTTGCTCTGACATGCACTGTGAGCTGTAAGGTCTTATATAGACAGGTGTGTGGCTTTCCTAATCAAGTCCAATCAGTATAATCAAACACAGCTGGACTCAAATGAAGGTGTAGAACCATCTCAAGGATGATCAGAAGAAATGGACAACACCTGAGTTAAATATATGTGTGCCACAGCAAAGGGTCTGAATATTTAGGACCATGTGATATTTCAGTTTTTCTTTTTTAATAAATCAGAAAATAGTGTCATTGTCCAGCTTAAGTAAGTTCAGTATTGATTTCATTTCCATTGTAAAAATCATTAGTTATTAATTTAGTTTGTTTATCTATACAGCAGCTCAGGAGAAAACAGTGATGTCATCGTCCAGTTCAGTTCAGTTCACATACAATGGTGTCGATGCAGGTACATCAGTAATATTGTTAAATATTACTGATCTGACCCAAACTATGAATTACATCACCAGCAAAATTGTCACACATGTATTCTGAATAGTCAATATATTGCCAATCCCTAATCCCAGTCAGTGTAAAAAAAAGGGCAGGTTTCTTTGCATTTTAGGGTGTGTGGTTGAGAAACCTTTTTCATGGATCCATTTTTCATAGATCAACTTGATGCACGAAATCTTCTTTTGAGGGCAGTTGGAAGTAATGGAAAAGAGACTTTGGATTGATTTATTAGGATCCAGCCAATAGAAAAGCTTCAAAAATATTGCCTCATGGGCTCCTAATTCATTTCTTGATGAAATGAGTCGGTGGGAAGGAGAAAGAAGCAAATATTTTATTTAGCTACTGTCAGTTTTGCCAGAGTTCCATATGCTGCCTACGGTCCATATGCTTCCTTTTGAGTTCATGCTGAAGAGTATATATTTAGACCCTCTGAATGGATTCAGTGCACTATTACATACATTTGTGGAGAATATGCCATATAGTCCGTTACAGTTATTTAATTACAATATAGTTTAATGTTAGGATTGATTAAGCATGATTTATTACAGAAAAATGTGTTGCTGCTCGAGCATAAACATTATCTGCAAAGTTACAGTGCTGAAAGTTCAATGCAAACAGAGGTATTGCCTTGTAAAGTTATGGCAGTTTAATGCCTACACCGGTTTGGACTACAACGAGCTTCTTCCCGGGTTGGTGACATCATAAACCCTGCAAAACGCCCCCGGGAACATGCAACAAAGTGAGCGAGGCCATGTGGCGCAGCAAAATGGAAGTGGAAGAGTTGTGCACACCAGATATAATTGTTTTTGCTTCGCTAGCCAGTTAGCTGTATTGTAGTGCATACTTCTTCAACAAACACCAACAAACTTCTTTTTTCATAGACAAACAGTTGTTCATGCTATAAATTAAATACTACCTTTACAAAAATGCGACTACTCAGTCATGTATTCGGCTACAGTAAAGCTTTAATCAGGATAAAACTGTATATTGAAAGCTAACAAACAGCAGTGACAGCATCTAACACTTTGACACAAATACTAAATGAAATACCATTCATAAACGTCCTTTAAAAGCCGCGATTGCTGTTCATCTGGGTCTGTTTCGGGCTCAATTTGACACAGCAATATAATCAAATTGAGCATACAATATAACCGAAGCGCACATAACCGGTAACAAATGGTAAGGGGCGTGGCGTTTCCAGACGCTTCAGCGAATCATGATGGCTCTAGATACACTGGGCCAGATAACCAATCTGAGCACATTGCCAACGAGCCGTTCATATGACAGTGGATAAAGAGGTGTAGAATAAAGGTAAAATATATGAAAAATACAGCGTTTTCAAAAAAACTAAGCATTAAAGGGTTAGTTCGCCCAAAAATGAAAATTCTGTCATTAATGACTCACCCTCATGTCGTTCCAAACCCGTAAGACCTCCGTTCATCTTTGGAACACAGTTTAAGATATTTTAGATTTAGTCCGAGAGCTTTCTGTCCCTCCATTAAAAATGTATGTATGGTATACTGTCCATGTCCAGAAAGGTAATAAAAACATCATCAAAGTAGTCCATGTGACATCAGTGGGTTAGTTAGAATTTGTTGAAGCATCAAAAATACATTTTGGTTCAAAAATAACAAAAACTACGACTTTATTCAGCATTGTATTCTCTTCCGGAATCCTTTCCATTGAATTGATTCCATTGAATTGATTCCATTGAATCCTTTCATCTGTCGGCGTTGGTAATGCACTTTTAGGTCGCCGTGGTTGTTTTTGGCGATTAGGACATCATCGCGGACGTCTGCCAGCCACACAAACATAATAAAACATAAAATAATATCCAGGCCTGGTCCTCTCTTGTCCTTCACTGTCGTCGCTCCTTCTTTTATGCTTCCGGAGCTCCTCCGTGAGAAACCCGGTGCGCCTCGCAGGTGGAGCTCGTTATCTCTCGCGTCACCGGCCTCGCGCCGTTCCCCCTGCTCACCACAATCGGTTACTATTCACTCCCATTATAAAACTTGGATGAGGCAGAATATTTTTTATTATAATTCTGATTGTGTTTGACTGAAAGAAGATAGTCACACCTAGGATGGCTTGAGGTTGAGTAAATTATGCGATAATTTTCATTTTTAGGTGAACTATCCCTTTAATGATTGGGTTATTTGAAACATTCATAGATGTTTCTTTTTCAAAAACATTGATGGTTTTGAAATATTTTCATCAACATTATGTTTTTAATATAAAATAGTTTCGATATCGACATAACGTGTATTACCCCAATTAATCGATTAATCATTTTACTGAGCTATTCAGTACTTCAGTACAAAAGCCATCTCTAGTCACCTGGTAAATTCATCTGTCACAGTGTTTGTTCCATATGCATTTACAAAATGTTCAATTTATGATGAATTAAAAAAAGGAAAACTGTTTAACCCTGTAAAGCCTGACATATGAAATAATGTACTTGTGTAATTGTTTGAAATTTAACAGTTTAAAGGTGCCCTAGATACAAAAATTTAATTTGGCATAGTTAAATAACAAGAGTTCTTCAAATGGAAACATACACTGAGTTCAATCCATTGTTTCCTCCTTCTTATGTAAATCTCATTTGTTTAAAAGACCTCCGAGAACAGGCGAATCTCAACATAATACCGCTGATAACAGTCGGGGTTACACCCCAATATTTGCATATGCCAGCCCATGTTCCCAACATTATGAAATATTAGACAAGGGCAGCCAGTAACGTCTGGATCTGTGCAAGCTGAATCTCAGATAGGTAAGCAAGCAATAACAACAGTGAAAAATGGCAATGGAGCAATGAAACTGACATGATCCATGATATCATGATATTTTTAGTGATATTTGTAAATTGTCTTTCTAAATGTTTCGTTAGCATGTTGCAATGTAGGCTACTGTTGGTTAAAGTTACCATCGTTTATTACTTACACGGAGACGAGAGCCGTCGCTATTTTCATTTTTAAACACTTGCAGTTGTAAATTCATAAACACAACTCATTCTTTATAAATCTCTCCAACAGCGTGTAATGTTACTTTAGCCACGGAGCACTATCAAATCATTCAGAATAAATGTAAACACCCAAATAAATACTATACTCACATGACCCAAAGCTGATCAATGCATCGAACAGCTGAAAGATCAGAGGGTTATATTAGCTGTGTGAACTTTGGAAATGCACTGTACTATAGAGTCCAGCTCGATGGGCAGGGAACATGAGATTTAAAGGGCAGCAGCCCCTAATCGGTGCATAGTTAATGATGCAAAATAGGCAGTTAAAAAAATGAATTAAAAAAAATCTTGGGGTATTTGGCTGAAACTTCACAGAAATCAGGGCACACCTTAGACTTTTTACATCTTGTAAAAAAATGTTCGATGGCACCTTTAATGAACATTTAGACAAAAAAACATGCAATTTGGTGCAGATGCTGATATTTTATTGCCAAAAGGTAAGATGAAATTCTGATAGCTTGTAATGTGAATCACTGAGATCTTTATAACAGTAACAGACTTACATATAAGGTTAAAATAATCATTGAAACATAAAATGAATAACTGGCTGATCAAATCTGACAGACAGCGTAATCCATTATTCATAGATCAACCTTGATGGACGAAATCTTCTTTTGATGCCAGGAAGGAATGGAAATTTCTGATGAATGCCAAGCAGTTTGATATTATTATTGGTAATATTTGTGATTTCCGTCTTTGTCCTTGATTGCTTTGGTTTCTGTTGCCTCTGTGGCATCCGCGATATGTGTCATCACAGCAATTACTCCCTGTAACGTCTCAGTTAGAGTCATTCATGGAGATAATGAATACACAGGGGTCTCTACCTGTGTGGTTTGCGCCTCCTCCACATGGAGCACAGCCAGGCCTCCCTTAGGTAGCAGGACTGATTCATACATATTTTATGTGTGAATATAGTCATTATCATCACTGGCTGACTTTCTGTCTCCACATTTGCTATCTAGTTATATGACACCAATTTAAAGGTGCTCGTCAGCTTTTGATGGTGAAATTACAGTGCTTGTCCGTGTGATGGTGCAATTACAGTATCGACTGCATTCGTACACATTGATGATGGTTGCATAAACAGAAAATTAGAGTGGATATATAAAACAGAGATGTTTTTGAGTGTGTGCATGTCTGTGAATGTAGATAAATGCTGCTGTGTGTTGGAGTGTCGGGGTAACAGTTGTTTTCAGGTTAGTGTTCATCCACCTACAGACCTGTCGTCATCTCTGATGGACTGATGAGCTTCAAATCACTTCATGAGTCACTCAAGCTCTAAGGAACAAACCGTTTAAAATAGCTTTGCGCCACAACAGAGTCTATGATTAAAAGCCTTATTGTAGCTCATTAGAGTTGATGTGGTCGAGTTTCAGTCTAGGATTGAATGCGGGAATCTTCTATGATGAACAAGTCGTTCAAATCCCATTTTACGTTTGTAATACGATGCATTTCCTAGTGAAACAGGATAAGTGGAGTCAAAGTCCATTTGCGTTTTGGACTTTTTCAGTCTGATGTAAATTCATTTTCCATTTAGATGTCTGCACAGCTTAGAGTTAAATGCCTTGAGCACATTTTGCTTTATACTATCAGCAAAAAAAACAATGCTGTATTGAATTTTGCTGCTATATCAACACACCATTTATTCAAGTTGCATAGTCGAGGTCATCCTTTGGGCAGTGCAGTGGTGCCCCGCACTTTGGAGCTGGTCTGTTTTTGTGCAGTTTATTTTCATTTATTTTGTGGAAGTACATGGATTTGATCCATTATAAAAAATCTGAGGGTTTTTTGATCTTTTGATAAAATATGAAATTTAAAAAGAATTGGAATCAGTGTTGTTATTGTTAAGTGAAGCTATTAAAAATATTTTTTGTTAATTGAAATCAAGCTGAAATAAAAATTTTTGAGATGGAAAAATGTAAACTTAAATTAAAAAACTGAAAAGAAAATTAGAAATGCTGCCTTGACAACTAACTGAAATAAAACGTTAATTTGAAGTACTAAAATTGCAAATAAATATAAATTGCAGATATATAAAAATAAATGTTAAAAAACTAATAAAAATGACAAAAGCTCATAACAAAATGACTAAAACTTAAACTGATATTAAAATTAAAACAAAACAAAACAAAAAATAAAAGCTAATTGAAAATATTTCATATTTTAAAAATATTTCATAATTTGCTAACATGTTAACAATAGCATGGTATAGCACTTAGTGAACGAGTGCAGCAACTTAAAACGTGTAACTTACGTGCTCTCAAACCAAACAGCATGCGCCACTTGATGGAACAACATGATGGAAACTCTCCAAAAACCCACGTTAAGAGAAACTCTTCTAAATTAGCAACAAAACATACTAAATCTCCCTTACCATTAATCTTGCTCAAAACACACACACACACACACACACACACACACACACACATACACACACACACACACATACAAACATTATATAACACTTAATTTTAGCATTTACTCTCCCTTTCGATTGCCATGCATGGGCAAAGCATGCTGGGAAATGGAAATCCCAGCCCAGTTTCGTTTAAACTTAAGTTCGTCTAAATTAAAGGTGCCCTAGATTGTTTTTTTACAAGATGTAATAAAAGTCCTAGGTGTCCCCTGAATGTGTCTGTGAAGTTTCAGCTCAAAATACCCCATAGATTTTTTTTATTAATTTTTTTAGCTGCCTATTTTGGGGCATCATTAACTATGCACTGATTTTTTCAGCGCGCCGCCCCTTTAAGAGATGCGCTCTCTCTGCCCCACGAGCTCTCGACTATATATACATCGCATAAACAAAGTTCACACAGCTAATATAACCCTCAAATGGATCTTTACAAGATGTTCGTCATGCATGCTGTATGCATGCTTCGAATTATGCGAGTAAAGTATTTATTTAGATGGTTACGTTTGATTCTGTGTGAGTTTGAGGCTATGCTCTGTGGCTAAAGCTAACATTACACACTGTTGGAGAGATTTATAAAGAATGAAGTTGTGTTTATGCATTATACAGACTGCACGTGTTTAAAAATGAAAATAGCAACGACTCTCGTCTCCGTGAATACAGTAAGAAATGATGGTAACTTTAACCTCATTTAACAGTATATTAGCAACATGCTAATGAAACATTTAGAAAGACAATTTACAAATATCACTAAAAATATCATGATATCATGGATCATGTCAGTTATTATTGCTCCATCTGCCATTTTTCGCTGTTGTTCTTGCTTGCTTACCTTGTCTGTGCACAGATCCAGCCGTTAATACTGCCTTTCCTTGTCTAATGCGTCGAATGGGCTGGCATTATGCAATTATTGGGGTCATACATATTAATGATCCCGACTGTTACGTAACAGTCGGTGTTATGTTGAGATCCGAGTGTTTTCCGGAAGTCTTTCGAACAAATGAGATTTACATAAGAAGGAGGAAACAATGGGGTTTGAAACTCAATGTATGTCTTTTCCATGTACTGAACTCTTGTTATTCAACTATGCCGAGGAAAATTCAAATTCTGATTCTAGGGCACCTTTAAAAGAAATGCCACCAACTCAAAATAATGAAACAGTTCAGTTTACTTGAAATATGTCACTGCTGTGAACTCAAAAGAAAAAGTTCTAAATACTCTTAACAGTTCATTTAACTGAACTAATTTGTTTAATTCAAGTTTGTCCTACTCAAACCAATTAAGTATTTTAGGGTTTACAGTGTAATATTAATAAATGGAAACTTATTGTGAAGTGTTACAGTTTTACCTCTTTTTTAACATAGCAGTTCTTTCTTTCTTTCTTTCTTTCTTTCTTTCTTTCTTTCTTTCTTTCTTTCTTTCTTTCTTTCTTTCTTTCTTTCTTTCTTTCTTTCTTTCTTTCTTTCCCTCAATGTTATCATATGTTGTGCTAATGAATATACACTATATTGCCAAAAGTTTTAGGACGCCTGCCTTTACGTGCACATGAGCTTTAATGACATCCCATTCTTAATCCGTAGGGTTTAATATGGAGTTGGCCCACCCTTTGCAGCTATAACAGCCTCAACTCTTCTGGGAAGGCTTTCCATAAGGTTTAGGAGTGTGTTTATGGGAATTTTTGACCATTCTTCTAGAAGCGCATTTGTGAGGTCAGGCAGTGATGTTGGCGAGAAGGCCTGGCTCACAGTCTCCGCTCGAATTCATCCCAAAGGTGTTCTATCGGTTTGAGGTCAGGACAGTCAAGTTCCTCCACACCAAACTCGCTCATCCATGTCTTTATGGACCTTGCTTTGTGCACTGGTGCACAGACATGTTGGAACAGGAAGAGGCCATCCCCAAACTGTTCCCACAAAGTTGGGAGCATGAAATTGTCCAAAATGTCTTGGTATGCTGAAGCATTAAGAGTTCCTTTCACTGGAACTAAGGGTTCAAGCCCAACCCCTGAAAAACAACCCCACACCATACTCCACCAAACTTTACACTTGGCACAATGCAGTCAGGCAAGTACCGTTCTCCTGGCAACCACCAAACCCAGACTTGTTCATCAGATTGCCAGACAGAGAAGCGTGATTTGTCACTCCAGAGGATGCGTCTCCACCAGGGCCGGATTATCCATAGACGGGATTGGGCGAGTGCCCTGGGGCAATAGGGGGGCACCAAGTGATTAAGATAATGTTTTTTTTTTTTTTTTTAAATCATGTTTTGTATATATTTAGCTGGAAAGATACGAATACAAAATTAACACTTAATGATACAATATATACAGAGAGAATATAAAGAGCCCTGCCCCTTTGATCGCGAAAGTGAAAGTGCCCAGTTTGCGGTCGCATCGTGGTAGAGATCCGCGGGACCCAACGCAACAGAGTGCGGCGTGGGACAAGATTTGTTGGGTGCAGGCGGTGAGACACTACTCGTGTGCGGGTTGCGGGAGAATCAAATGATTCCTGCGGGAAGCGGGTGGGCGGGAGCGGGACTGAAAAATCCGTCCCATCCGATTTTTCAGTCCTACATCGCGGTGCCCCCGCGTTCCCATTTCTGTGCATGCCGCTGCATGGAGGACACCAGGTTTATTCTTGCCTATTTATTGGGAAAATCTTATTAAAACCAAAATTATAGGCCTATGTGGTGTCCCACTGACAACCATAAAAACATTCACAGTGCTATCTAGGTAGTCCGGTTACAGTGGCTGACGATTCTGTTATTTCGGTCAAATGCAGGCAAATTTCGCTGTGTATAAAACATACAATACGCTTCAAATGATTACACATATATGTAAATGTACAATTTATTTTACCTAGGAAGCTCGTATTTATGATAATTCCAATGGCATGTGAAGGCATAATTAATTAACGATTTTGCGTGCACAAATTCTAGAAAAAAGATTTTCTGCTTATAAGGCTTATTTACCATTATTTATTGGCAAATATGTGACGCTGTTTTCGATCTGAAATTTTTGGAACGTTTTCTCTTTTAGATGGTTACTTAGATGCTTGTAAAGTTCAGTGTGTGTGTGTTTTGCTGCTGCGCATGTCTGTGTTGCTGAATTCAGATTGCTTGCAACCGTCTTTCTTGGGCTTGCTTTTTTTTTTTTTTTTTTTTTTTTTTTATTGTATATGGTTTTGCATGTAGTCCTCATTTATGCCATTTATGATGGAAATAAAGACATTTAGTATGATATGTTCATGTTGCACTAGCATATAAATTGTATTATTGGGGGGGGGTCACCCTAGGACACTACACTGTGTTAATCCGGGCCTTGTCTCCACTGCATCTGGCGCTTTGCATTGCACTTGGTGATGTAAGGCTTGGATGCAGCTGCTCGGCCATGGAAACCCATTCCATGAAGCTCTCTACGCACTGTTCTTGAGCTAATCTGAAGGCCACATGAAGTTTGGAGGTCTGTAGCTATTGACTATATGCGCTGACCCCGCTCTGTGATTTTACGTGGCCGAACACTTCATGGCTGAGTTGTTGTTGTTCCCAATTGCTTCCACTTTGTTATGATACCACTAACAGTTGACCGTAGAATATTTAATCATGAGGAAATTTCACGAATGGACTTATTGCACAGGTGGCAACCTATCACAGTACCACGCTTGAATTCGCTGAGCTCTTGAGAGCGACCCATTCTTTCACAAATGTTTGTAGAAGCAGTCTGCATGCCTAGGTGCTTGATTTTATACACCTGTGGCCATGGAAGTGATTGGAACACCTGAATTCAATGATTTAGGGGGGTGCCCCAATACTTTTGGCAAAATATTGTATATGCATCTAGGGATCTTTTACATATTTCTTTCCGGTCAGAAATCTCTCTGATGTGATTATTTGCCGGCACTCTTTTGTCAGTCAAACCCTGAGACGAAACACAAGCTAACCCTGTGAGATCTGCCTGAGATTGATTTAAAATTCACTGAATATTCAGAGGGGATTGGAATATGAAGATACAGAATCTAGCAAAGCCTGTTGTTTTGCTTTTCTTCCTGAAAAAAGGTGTCTTTATTTCCCTGGAGTGTGAAAGAAGTGAATAAAGGAAGTGACAGTACAGGACGTGTGATATTGCATCAGTTGGAGAGAGAGATTGAGGCAGAGAGAAAGGTTATGTTGAGGTAATTGTGTTTTTTTATGAAGCTGCTTGTCTGGTTGACTTCATTTTACTGCGAGGTATTGCTGTTGTTCTGGTCTAGTCTGATTGTGTTTGAAAGTGTGGAGTCTAATTTCGAGTGGCACAATGTTCCCTCAGTATAATAGAAATGTGGTTAGTGGCTTATGTTTTACAATGCAACACTTACCACCAGACACTAAGTTTTAAAGGAAAGAGCCCTGTTGTTTTCCTGCACATGGTTGAGGGTCCTCACTCCTCATTGTCTGGAAGAAGGGACACTGACTCTGGACTAATTGGCTCAGTGATGGATACGGGTTTATGAAGGGCCACAGCTACACAGAAGAATTAGGGAAGCAAGAAGCCTGCCACCTTTGAACTTTAACTTCTGACCTTCAATCCTGATTAAATTTGTGATGTAATTAAATAGTAATAGGATTGACTGCATCTGGTGCTGGTAAACTGCAGAAAAAAGAAATGTAAATATACAGCGGGATCCAAAAATCTAAGACCGCATTGAAGATTTAGTTTGAGTTTAGTTTTAGTTGATTTTTTTTTTTTTTTTTTTTACATTTAAACCTGAAAAGAAACTTAAGTTTTGGGATTTTGAAAAATGTAAAAGAAAAAGCAATTACAATAACATTTAATTTGTTACCATTACATAATGCATTAACTAATATGAACTAACAATAAACTACACTGTAAAAAAGAATTGTTGGTCTAACTTAAAAAAGTAAGTTGCCTTAAAATTTTGAGTTCATAAAATTAATACATTGAAGGCGATTGGTTCAATCAACAGAAACTCAAAATATTATGTAATTTGAACCACATTAATTATTGAAGTTGATTTGACAAAAGAAAAAATCTTGTGATAACAAATAAAAAACGTTAGCAAATACAAACATATTTATAGAGAACAGTTGACAATGAATAGACAGGACCCATAAGAGCAAAACGAATAGAGTATTCAAGAATATCAAGAAGTTAGTCCGACAAATAACGAGGGGTTGTTTTAATTAAAGCATCCGTCATTTAACGAAACTTAAAAACAGGGATGGATAATTCAAAATGCTTTCCGACAGAAAAATAACACAAGCAAGAACAAAGTGAAAGAATGGTACTTTTAAATGCATAAGTAACTAATGTGCTGGTTTTCATACAAAATAAGTAGGCTATGTAACATAATTAGGTACTTTAGTAATTATTAACGCAACTTTAGTTATTATTAACACAACACATGTAGGTTATACGTTTCTCAACACTGATAATAAATAAAGTCAGTCATTCACAAATCACAGCACTTTCATAATCACTGAGCCATATATTGATTTCCATTTTATTTAGATTTGTTGTTCAACATTACTTATACCCATTTACCTTAAAGGCAGGGTAGGCAAAAAAATGTATAAAAAACTTTTTTTCAAAATTTGTTTAAACTTTATTTATATATCAATACATAATTAAAATGTAAGTACTCTGAAAAAGAAAGTATAAAAATCGAGTGTCTGTAGACCTCTCACGACTGTTTTAAAGACAGCTCATTATTTCCATTCACTCCACCCCCTCCCTTCTGGGCTCCTTCCAAAGCCACGCCCCCAAAACGCATGAACGTGTGACTCCGACCACTGAGCTGGAAGACGCATTATTTACCTGAGACGAGCGGAGAGGAAGGAGCACGGCATGTAGTGACATCATGTCAGAATCACATGTAATAAAAATAACTTTATAATTATGAAGATAAACAAACAAGATGTATTTTAGTACTCACTATCAAGCTAGCATATTAATATTGGTAAAGTTTAAAATATATATTTTTTGATTCGCTAACGAGCTATCTATAAGGCAAAGCTAAAAACAGGTTGCATGATACACGTTTTTCCATTACCATCATTTACACTGTGATGAAGATGAATTTCGTGTAAGATTCATAACATATACGTTGTTCTACAGATCAACAGAGTAACATACACTCAAATATCAACTCACAACTGCATTGCAGACACAAAATAATAACACACACATACAACAAAGTGTGTACGACACACACAGATACAAGATAAAGACATCAGTAAACATAGGTAGAGAATATAAAAACAAAACAAAGGCGAAAAAAAAACGTGCAGGTAAACTTACAGGTGAACATGGTAAAAGAGTTAGACAGAGGGTAAAATTATGCACAATTCAACACTATAGCTATCATTATTTATCGTCTCTACTACGGCTCGCTAAGTAATGTTATGTTAGCTATATTACGCAGCTACGTGTGCTAATGACACATGCTTCATGAAAAAATAAACAAAAAAATATGTATGATCAAAATACAAAAAGAAAGATTTACCTGTCCAGCAGAAATAAAGCCATCAAGGAGTCACTTTTCAGCCCCTTGAGTTCCCTCAGTTCTCGCCATCGCTGGAAAGCCACGCCGATATTAACTCGCGTTTTATTTCTTTGTTTATCCAAAGACTTTTTGTTCATTGCCTTTTCTTGTACTGTTACTGTCTTCCTTTTTTTGCCTGGTTTGCCTTCACTAACTGCATAGGCCGATACTGTGAATTTAGCTTGCTGTTTCTCTGCCATTGTTTTGGTATTCCTAGGATCCATGCCTCTTGGATTCCCCAAATCAAACGTGCGCGCGCAAGTGGGCAGGTCATGTGTGGCAAAAGGGTGGTTGCCATGGTTGCGAGAGAGTGACAGCCGCCTAAGCCAATCCTATGTTTCGTCCAGGATGGAAATAATGAGCTGTGTTTAATACAGATTAAACGGTCTAGAGTCACTCGATTTTTATACTCTTTTTATCAGAGTTCTTACATTTTAATTATGCATGTATATATATAGAAAGTTTAAACAAATTTGGAACAAAATTTCTTACCTACCCTGCCTTTAAGGAGTTAGAAGTATACTGTACTGTCCTCGCTTGAGAATTCAGTCACTGTCAGACGGCGGGAGTGGAGGGAGGGAAGGAGGGAGATCGAGCAGGATTTTGTGTTGCTGTCGATTTGCAGTCTCTTTTTTAATGATAGGCTGTTCGCATTTGTCAATCATCCCCATTATTTGTCAATCATCCTCATTTGTCATTATTTGTCATCCCCATTATTTGTCAATCATCCCCATTCATTATTTGGGGAAATGAACCCAACGCTATGATTGGTAGAACTTTTTTCTTTTGCTTGATTTAGGTACTACGCGTGCACAGAGCCAGGTTTTTGCGTAGTTTAGAGTGACGAATCATACCAGCGTACTTTGAGGTCAAAATGCGTACCCACTATGCAAAATGCTTACATGTTGGCAGGTCTGCAAAAAAATCACCATGTTTTTTTACAAATAAAATGTTGTATAAAATCATTGAAATAATATATGAACAAACTCTTCCATAAAAACCTTCAGAATATAGAAAGGAATAAAACTGTAAAATTTGGTGTATTTAAGTGCTGCTGATTTCTGTCTCAGTTCAGAAGAAAAAGCCTTTACAGATATGTATTATAGTTAAAAACTACAGACGTAAATAGATCTAGTGTAATAAAATAAACACTAAATGTGTATTTTGGATGTTTTCTTTCTAGTCTGAAAGAAGACATGTTATAGAAGCAAAACAGTACAAAATCTTAAAATTGACCAGTGCCTGAAAAAAACAGTGGTTTTGCCTGTAATGCCTCATTAAATAAAAAAAGAGTTTTGAACTTGACTGTATGTAAGTCTGTGAAGATTATCGGTAAGTATTGCATGCACAAAAACACGTTCCCATATTCTACATCTAAAGCAATACCAAAATCCTCTCATATATGTCACTGTCAAAAAAAGATTTTTACAAGAATTTACGAGAATCACGAGAAGGGCTGAGCATTGAGAAGGAAAGTGTGCGAGGGAGTGGATCTGAATGTGCTTCACTGTAGTGCAGCTTCAGTATCTGCCCGTATCACTCACTCCAGATAATAACCCAGGCTTTAGCATATCTGTCTGCCTGCGGGATATCATACCTCTCACGGCGAGAGACGAACGACAGAAGCTGTCAGAGGAACCTGTCCAGGGTTCACCCAGCCACACAAATAGGCAACACAGTTAGCATGTAGCATGATGCAAATTCAAAAGTCAACATGTCTCATTTTTTAGAGCGAAACAACTGAGAGATTTTAGCATAAATATAGCATATGACTAAAGCTTGTTTACACTGAATCTAATGCAACTAAACACCAGTATTCATAATTTAACACACAACTATTCACAATTTTAGGCATCAAAACTATTCAAACTTAGTTTGTTCCAGAATTTTTTCTTATATATCCTGAAGAACATTTGAGCATTTGAGTGAATTGTTCAAAATTTTGATTTGAAAGTTAGTCCTTAAAGACTATGAAATGGCTTGACTGTTTGGCCTTTTTTCATAACCTTTTCACTTAAAGAAATATTTAAATATGAAAAGTATGCTTTCAGTAAAAACTATTAAACTGGTAGTTTACTGGGAATATACTTCAAAGTGTACTTTGAGTTAACCAAACAAGTGAACTATAAGTATATAGTAGTAAATTAACAGTATAACAGTAAATTAACAATTAATTTATAGTATATTTCACAGTATAGTTGCGACAGAAAAGAAAAACTTAGATTGTTGCATTTAAAGTGCACGTATAAAGTACTTTTATAAACTAAAAAGTGGAACGATTTAGCCAAGTATTGAAATAGTACACTTACAAGTAGCCTATACTACTAGTACACTGATTTTAGTATACATACTACTTAAAATATACTTGGAAAATATACTTAAACTTAAGTTTACTTAATAAAAGTACAGTTCACAGCAAAGCTGTATAGTTCACAGTAAAGTTGCAATAGAAAAGAAAAACTTAGATGTAAACTAGTTGTGTATCTCAAAGTCTACTACTGTAGAAGTACACCTAAACATATACTTTTATAAACCAAAATGTGAGCTAATTTAGTCCCAATAAGTTACAAGTATACTACTAGTTCATTGATTTTAGTATACTTAAAATATACTTGGAAATATACTTGAAGTTTTCATTATAAAATGAACTTGAAGTATTCTTTTTTGTAGGGGTTGTATTATAGACTAAAGTAATGAAGGCACCAGTTTGCAACCAGTTGATGGATTCAAAGTATTGGTTTTAAAGCAGCTGAAGACAAACCTAAAGGATACTTATAATTATCTCATTTCATATTTTATTGGACAAAACTTTCCATACTGCAGAATGTTTTTGATGCATCTTATTGGGAGTGAAAGACTGTAAATTGCCAAAAGTTTATTATTTATTTAACTATTTGTGAAATATTCAGACAACAACTATCCATTGCTTTCCATTTAAAAATGCTAGACGTGTCTCCCTACCACAGAGATCTGGCCAATATTCATTAATTCTCACTGAGCATTTTTTATGAACACGTTTTTATGAGCTTGATGGTAAAACTTTCTTAGCCTCAGGCTAGTGTCACTTAAGCCTCATCCACAAAGACAAAAGCATTTTAAATGGGAAAGTCCCTTTGGAAGCAATAAACAAAGAAGCGCAGTAAAGTCTGTGTTGCATGACTGAGTAGACGTTAATAGTGGCCTTTTTAATGTGAAGGGTTTGAGTCGAGTTTGAAGGATTCTTTTGTGCGGCTGTGGCAATCTGTCATCGTCCTCGCTGCTCGTTTTTTTGGTCAGTGCGCTGGCATTTGGAGTGGGTGTCAGAGTTGACAGCCTAAACATTGAGAGAAAAGTGGGATGGATAGGGCTGCTTAGACACAGAGAGGGGGAGGGAAAGAGTAGAGAAGGAGATGAATGGCATTTCAGATGACTAGAAATAATGAAGGGCTTTGATCCAAACCAGGAATTATAAAGGAGTCATTTGAAACTGACACTATGATGTCAGACATTCATAATTAGATGACAAATGATGTAATTTCTCCGTAAGAATCAGAACTATGTACAGTCATTCAAACTGTGTATCTCATACTAGAGTTTTCAAGATAGCAATGATTTTTCGTTATTCTTTCGGGCAAATAATTGACTCGGATCTTCATTCAGATTCCAGTTGTTTACTGAAAGTTCTTGACCTCTGGTCAAAAATGTTTTTTAGACATCACCTGAACAATCAGTATGTTGTTAACAGGGTTTGACATTAACACCTGGCAAATGCGTGTGGATTTCAGCAATGGCGTGTAACACAGTCACTCCTACTAGTCACTTAGGCGGGTTGAATTATATATATATATATATATATATATATATATATATATATATATATATATATATATACAGTACAGTCCAAAAGTTTGGAACCACTAAGATTTTTAATGTTTTTAAAAGAAGTTTCGTCTGCTCACCAAGGCTACATTTATTTAATTAAAAATACAGTAAAAAACAGTAATATTGTGAAATATTATTACAATTTAAAATAACTGTGTACTATTTAAATATATTTGACAAAGTAATTTATTCTTGTGATGCAAAGCTGAATTTTCAGCATCGTTACTCCAGTCTTCAGTGTCACATGATCCTTCAGAAATCATTCTAATATGCTGATTTGCTGCTCAATAAACATTTATGATTATTTTCAATGTTGAAAACAGTTGTGTACTTTTTTTTTCAGGATTCCTTGATGAATAGAAAGTTCAAAAGAACAGCATTTATCTGAAATACAAAGCTTCTGTAGCATTATACACTACCGTTCAAAAGTTTGGGGTCAGTAAGAATTTTTATTTTTATTTTTTTTGAAAAGAAATTAAAGAAATGAATACTTTTATTCAGCAAGGATGCATTAAATCAATCAAAAGTGGCAGTAAAGACATTTATAATGTTACAAAAGATTAGATTTCAGATAAACACTGTTCTTTTGAACTTTCTATTCATCAAATATTCCTGAAAAAAAATATTGTACACAAATATTTTGTACAATTGTACACATTAAATGTTTATCAGATCAGCAGATCAGCATATTAGAATGATTTCTGAAGGATCATGTGACACTGAAGACTGGAGTAATGATGCTGAAAATTCAGCTTTGCATCACAGGAATAAATTACTTTGTGAAATATATTCAAATAGAAAACAGTTATTTTAAATTGTAATAATATTTCACAATATTACTGTTTTTACTGTATTTTTAATTAAATAAATGTAGCCTTGGTGAGCAGACGAAACTTCTTTTAAAAACATTAAAAATCTTAGTGGTTCCAAACTTTTGGACTGTACTGTATATATATATATATATATATATATATATATATATACATATATATATACAGTAAGTGCAACGTAGTGTTGTCAAAAATAATGATTTTTCATTACATATCGATACTGAAATATCTGAAATGCTTCCAGTACTCATTTTCCGCAGAATAGACACATGCTGCTCTTTCTCTCTCTCTCATTTCTCCGACAGCGAGTCGACACACAAAACCCGTCTCTCCTCACTCACTCATTTCATTTGCTCTGGATGAATATTGTTGGTGTTACAGGGTTTGAATTTCGGCGTGCGTATTGTGCATAATTTTACTCATTCCAGCAGATTTTGTGCTCACAGACAAAGTGTGCACACATAAAGCCGCCTCTCAGTACTGAATTGAGTTATTTTTCGCTGCTTATTGTGCTTAAACAGTCAAATACACACAAAATAATATCAAAATGCCTTGATGAGTATTCACGTAAACAGTCAGTTATGTTTTAAGTGAACGTGAACAGTTGAGAAAGAAAACGCATGTGTAACAGTATAATGGATCTGTGCATCAGGTCTTAAAGTGACAGCAGCCTAATAAACCTGCTGCCAAATTATGAGATCATATTGAAAATATCTACAGTACAGTCCAAAAGTTTGGAACCACTAAGATTTTTAATGTTTTTAAAAGAAGTTTCGTCTGCTCACCAAGGCTACATTTATTTAATTAAAAATACAGTAAAAAACAGTAATATTGTGAAATATTATTACAATTTAAAATAACTGTGTACTATTTAAATATATTTGACAAAGTAATTTATTCCTGTGATGCAAAGCTGAATTTTCAGCATCGTTACTCCAGTCTTCAGTGTCACATGATCCTTCAGAAATCATTCTAATATGCTGATTTGCTGCTCAATAAACATTTATGATTATTTTCAATGTTGAAAACAGTTGTGTACTTTTTTTTTCAGGATTCCTTGATGAATAGAAAGTTCAAAAGAACAGTGTTTATCTGAAATCTAATCTTTTGTAACATTATAAATGTCTTTACTGCCACTTTTGATTGATTTAATGCATCCTTGCTGAATAAAAGTATTCATTTCTTTAATTTCTTTTCAAAAAAATAAAAATAAAAATTCTTACTGACCCCAAACTTTTGAACGGTAGTGTATAATGCTACAGAAGCTTTGTATTTCAGATAAATGCTGTTCTTTTGAACTTTCTATTCATCAAGGAATCCTGAAAAAAAAAAAGTACACAACTGTTTTCAACATTGAAAATAATCATAAATGTTTATTGAGCAGCAAATCAGCATATTAGAATGATTTCTGAAGGATCATGTGACACTGAAGACTGGAGTAATGATGCTGAAAATTCAGCTTTGCATCACAGGAATAAATTACTTTGTCAAATATATTTAAATAATACACAGTTATTTTAAATTGTAATAATATTTCACAATATTACTGTTTTTTATTGTATTTTTAATTAAATAAATGTAGCCTTGGTGAGCAGACGAAACTTCTTTTAAAACCATTAAAAATCTTAGTGGTTCCAAACTTTTGGACTGTACTGTAAATGGCAGTTTTTCCCCATGGTATTGATGTCAATACCATGGCCAGTGAAAATGCTGAGTGGCTAGTAACTTCGGAAAACCAGCCACAGTGGCTAGTGAGCAAAAAGCCCTGGTTGTTAAACTCCATTGAATGCTCTGTACTTCTCTCCCTCACAGCCTTGTTTGCATTCCTGTCAAAAATTAAATACAGCGCTACCCTGATTAAGGTCTATTGAAATCTACAGATGCAAATAGACAAAATGTAATAAACACAGAAATGCATATTTATATGTTTTCTTTCCATTAGTCTGAAAGAAGTTAAAGGGTTAGTTCACCCAAAAATGAAATTTCTGTCATTAATTACTAACCCTCATGTTGATCCAAACCCGTAAGGCCTTTGATCATCTTCGGAACACAAATTAAGATATTTTTTCATGAAATCTGAGAGGTTTTTTATCTCCCATGAAAAGCAACGAAATTACCACATTTAAAGGCCCACTGAAGTGCTTTGGAACACGCAGCTTTATTCATTGTGTTGATGTAAGGGGGACTTTAAGGAAAAATCTCAAAATTGCCCAGTGCCTGAAAAAACAATAGTTTTGCCTGAAGTGTCCTCATTCTGCTCTCTGCTCCGACACTATGATTCACCCTTACACCTCAGACTGGATCTGCTTCTGCAGACAGAGCGGTTTAATGTGTCTTTCTGACCTTAATATCTGGGTGAGTCATGTCTTTGCTGCCTCTTTATTGGGTCATATAGCAGGCCCACACAATCTTCCCGCAGATATCAACAGAAATGGGATGCCATGTCGCCCGCCCCTTGAGTTTAACTGTGAAACATTTCGGCTAATTTGACTGTGCTTTTGGCTGCAAGTAATAGTGTAATGCTCAAACTCTGGTACTTTTAACATGCTTTAATTCAATTTCGAGATTCTTCCTCAAAATCAGCACAAAGAAAACTTTGTCAAAATGTTTTTTGTCAAAAAAACTTCAGCCGATTTGGTTTTAAGATGAAAAACGTACCAAGCACGAATGTCTAATTATGAAGTGTGATCGCAATGTGATATTGTTACATGTGTTAATTTATTAAGATATCCTTGATTACATAAAACTTTCTTTGCTATTTTGAGGCAGCTGAATACGACTGCACCATTGACCAACTGAAATCTGGTTTAAAGTCAATAGCGTAGTATTTATTTATTTTTTGTTATTTAAAGAGCACGTTTGTAATATGCGGGTACACAAGGGAATGGGAGATGAGACTCTGATTGGTTTATTGCACGTTATGCCCAAAGCACACCCATAACTCATTAATGGGTTAGTTCAATCATGATTCAGATTGCGTGTCAAACCGCCAAACTGTTGAAATCATGTGACTTTGGCTCTCTGAACCGCTGATTCGACATGCTGTTTCATAACGCTCCGAAGCTTCATGAACCAGTGCTTTGAAATAGACCATCACTATATAAATCGTTATTTTGTTTTTTTTGCCACACCAAAAATATTTTCGTCGCTTTATAATATTAATATTGAACCACTGTACTCACATGAACTGATTTAAATATGTTTTTAGTACCTTTATGGATCTTGAGAGAGGAAATGTCATTGCTGGCCTCACTGAGCCATCGGATTTCAACAAAAATATCTTAATTTGTGTTCTGAAGATGAACCAAGATCTTACGGGTGTGGAACGGCATGAGGGTGAGTAATAAATGACAGAATTTTCGTTTTTGGGTGAACTAACCCTTTAAGAGAATAGGGGCAACCCTTTTAGACCATTTGTTGTTGTTTTTTTTTCATTTTAGTTAACTTAAACTGTCTTTAAAGAATTTTCATTAAAATTTTAATATTTTTAAAATTTTGTTTTAGATCAAAGTATTTTTGTGTATTTTTGTATTTATGTATTTAAAATATTTAATTATTTATTTTTTATTTAATATTTTTTTCACAATTTTTCAAAGTTCATATTTTCAATTCAAATAAATGGTGAAATTGAGTAAAAAGTTCAATTCTATCATATCATTGTCAAATATTAAATGTTTCTCTACTTCTCATCTCGTACTCTTTCACTGTTAAAACTGAAGTGTCCTGTTGGAATTCACACTCGGTTTCTGTGAACAGAAAGGCCCGCCTTCTTTTATTCGATTGGCCAACTCAATCATACTAAAAATTTAAAGGTGCCCTAGAACTTTTTTAAATAAGATGTAAGTCTACGGTGTCCCCTGAATGTGTCTGTGAAGTTTCAGCTAAAAATACCCCATAGATTTTTTTTTTAATTAATTTTTTTAACTGCCTATTTTGGGGCATCATTATAAATGGGCCGATTCAGGGCTACTGGCCCTTTAATTCTCCTGCTCCACGCCCACGGAGCTCGTGGTTGCCTTGAACAGTGCATAAACAAAGTTTACACAGCTAATATAACCCTTAAATGGATCTTTACAAAGTGTTCGTCATGCATGCGGCATGCATGAGTCGGATTATGTGAGTATTGTATACTGTTATATTGTTTACATTTGATTCTGAATGGATTTGAGGCTGTGCTCCGTGGCTAACGGCTAATGCTACACTGTTGGAGAGATTTATAAAGAATGAAGTTGTGTTTATGCATTATACAGACTGCAAGTGTTTAATAATGAAAATAGCGACGGCTCTTGTCTCCGTGAATACAGTAAGAAACGATGGTAACTTTAACCACATTTAACAGTACATTAGCAACATGCTAACGAAACATTTAGAAAGACAATTTACAAATATCACTAAAAATATCATGTTATCATGGATCATGTCAGTTATTATTGCTCCATCTGCCATTTTTCGCTATTGTTCTTGCTTGCTTACCTAGTCTGATGATTCACCTGTGCAGATCTAATGCATCGATCATGGGCTGGCATATGCAAATATTACGGCGTACATATTAATGATCCCGACTGTTGCGTAACAAGTCGGTGTTATGTTGAGATTCGCCTGTTCTTCGGAGGTCTTTTAAACAAATGAGATTTATATAAGAAGGAGGAAACAATGGAGTTTGAGACTCACTGTATGTCATTTCCATGTACTGAACTCTTGTTATTTGACTATGCCAAGATAAATTCAATTTTTCATTCGAGGGCACCTTTAACTTTTCCTCATCCTAACATCCTGTCTGGTAAACAGACAAAAATAGTCATTAAGAGAATGATATTTTGCAGAGTAGTGTCCTTATGAATGCCTCTCTCAAAATCAGTTTTCTGCTCCAAATGTATTATTTTTTTCTCATCTCACTCGACTCAGATCTGGCCATCTGCCGTGCCGGTGGCGGGAGTTTAGGCTGAATTGGCGGTGAATGACTCAGTGTGTTATATCACTCAAAAGATACTGTCTCACCCCACACCTCCAGCTATCATTTTGTGAACAGTAGCGTCTGACTGTGTCACTGTGCCACTCCCATTATCAAACGCACGCCAGCGCACACATTGGGCCCAATCTGCTTCATATTGCTGTAGTTATTCACTGGGGCTGAATTCTGTCATTGTTGGGTTATTAGTGTTATTGGCAGTCTGCTGTCTGGAACGGGATGTGTTTGTGTGAGCGTGTGCGTTCGGTGAGATCGTGAGCAATGAGATTAATCGCAGACAATCTATTACCAGCATTAACATGAGGACCCTATCTAATTGTCTAAAAGGCTTCGGGCCAGATCTAATGATCTAATGACGGGAAGCTTTCTGTTACTTCATTGTCACATCTCTCTGACTGTGCCTCTTATGCAACTCGCAGAGTAAAGGGACTTTTTTTTATTTTAAATGTGTGACTCACTGTTAACTTTTTAGTCACTGTCAAGCAATATTTTAACTATTAATTATATTTGTTAGTTTAATTCATATTCCATTAGTTTGGAATAATTAATATTTTTATTTGTATTAAAACATTTGCCTACCATTTTTTTTTTGCCTTGGCTTGGCAGTGTATATCACTGTCAATTCAACACTGTTTTATAATACTTGATTTTATCATTTTGATGGATTTTTTTGTTTTTTTTTTTAAAGCTGACAGTCCATAAAAATTAGAGCAGCCACTGAGTGAATGCCACATTTCTGTGAGCATTTTGTCCATTTTGAAAGGGACTGAAGCTTTTTCAAAGAGTAAATACCCTTTGGAGTGGGAGGAGTGATGCATGCGGAGCTGAGGCCGGAGGACAGGATAAAATAAGAGATCGAGGGAGTGAACGAAAAAATAGATGAAGCAGAGACACTTTTAACTCTGCAGGGGTGGAAACAGATGATTTCCCGTGATTAATATGAGTATTGACACATAATTTATGAATTAACACAGGATGTGACGAATTGCTGAGGGTGGGCAGAGGATGAGAGAGAGGAATTTAGATGAGAAATATGAATGTGCCGAGCTAGAAGAAGTTTTTATTGGGAAAGTGCTGTGGATAAAACATTTACAGCATATTTTCTTGCAGCTTTACTACTTATGTCGATTTAATAAAAACAAAGCTGAACAGCATTTATATTTTCTTGAATAATATTGTACCATATTCCAGATCTCCTGAAGACATATGATAGCTTTATGATAGCTATGATTAATATCATATTATGGCTATGATTTATGATTTATGATAGCTGAAATTTAAGCAGTTATTCGCAGAAAATTTTCCACCATGTAAATAATTTAAAGATGGGATTTACAGTAAGTATCTTCGTGTGGAATCGTTTAGATGCAGATACATTGATTATTCTGAAAATCTATGTTTTTACCAGCTCAATTATCCTTTTACACAGCGTGAGAGAAATATTAACCGGGATAGAGACATGTTTTTTTAAATTAAATAATTGCCTTTTATATTCTCACTGTTTTAAAGCCAAAATACTATAATAATACTACTACAAACTACTAAAAAATATTATCTAGAGAATATTTTAATTTACATTTGTTCTTTCATTTGCTTAATATGTTATATAATAATAATAATAATAATAATAATAATATGAAAACGCTTCATTTTTTCCCTTATTTTGGTAGAATAAAATAATTATTAACCTAATTAAAGTGACCACTCTTCAATAAAACTAAATGAAATAGTAATATCATCAAATTTTGTATTGTGTATTTTTTTTTAGTTTAAAAGTTACCTTGGACTGTCTTAAAAGTATTTTAATTATTCAATTTATAATTATATATATATATATATATATATATATATATATATATATATTATTTATTTTTTTTTTTTTTTAAATATCTGCGTGTACTCAAACCTTCCTCCTCCTGAACTGGGTGCTCGTCTGTGCCAGCGACTGAGAAACAGTGTCTGTTGTTTGTCCTTTATCCTCCACCGCATCAACATTAGTCCCTCTTTTTCATCTCTTTTATCAACATCACAACTATTTGGCCGTTTGAAGAAACCTTTTACACTCAGCTGCCGTGACATTTTGTAAATGTGTGTTGCGGTGACTAAAGCCACAGGGTGGACAGGGACGTCATGCACTGAGATCAAAGAAGAGACAATACTAGATAACAGTTAATTAATATGTGCCACCAACTGGACAGGGGTGGAAAGTACAGTTACAAGTTACAATCGCCGTCAGTTTATTCTGTCAAAATGACGGACAATCTTCAGCTAAACAAATTCAGACAATGATGGAAAAAATAATCGGTTAATGCAACCACTGACTTAAATATTTACTTTTTTAATTATAAAATTAGGCCTTGTTTTTGGTGAATCGGATCACAGGTGGACGACTCTACATACAGGTGTAAATGAGGTCTAAAAAGTTTTGAGCTTGTCCACTTTCGACCACTTCTAGAGGTAGTCGAAAATGCATTCGACCGGATTGCTTTTGTAGTGTAGATGCTCATGTAGTCGAATGCGTTCGGACAGAGCAAAAGACCCCAAACTCTCCACCTACAGACTTCATGCATAAACATTACGGGACGCGTGCTAGCCAGACGGGATTTAAACTTTGCCGTCTGAATAACTAAAAAGTTAGTTCACCCAAAATTGAGAATTCAGTCATTAATTACTCACCCTCATGTCGATCCACATTCTTAAGACCTTCGTTCATTTTCGGAACACAAATTAAGATATTTTTTGATGAAATCTGAGAGCTTTCTGTCCCTCCATAGAGATCCAATGCATCTACCATTTTCAAGATCCAGAACAGTAGGAAAGACATTAGAAGACATTAGAGTACTCCATGTGACTCCAGTGGTTTAACCTTAATTTTATAAAGCGACGCAAGTGCTTTGTTTTGTGCAAAAAACATAATTTACCACTTTATTTACAAAATAATATTATCCAAAGCATGTTCACACAACAATGTCAGCTCTTGTGTGAACACAAAACGCATGCGTTTTGATGCTCTTGTCAATATTTTTGTAAATAAAGTGGTAAATTATGTTTTTTTTTGTGCAAACAAAGCACTCGTCGCTTCAGAAAATTGAGGTTAAACCACTGGAGTCACATGGATTACTTTAATGATGTCTTTACTACCTTTCTGGACCTTGAAAGTGGTAGTTGCGTTGGATCTCGATGGAGGGACAGAAAGCTCTCCGATTTCATTAAAAATACCTTAATTTGTTCATAAGATGAATGAAAGTCTTACAAATGTGGAACAACATGAGAGTGAATAATTATTGATGGGTAAATTATTTCTAGGGGTGAAACGATACGCTCACTGTACGTATCTCGATACTGAGTTCACGATACGATACGTATCACAATATTATTAACAAAATGAAACTGAAATTCGAATAAGATTTATTTAAAAAACTTTTATCTAAAAAAAAAAGAAAAAAATCTAAAAAAATCTAAAAAAAAAAAAAAGATTTATCTAAAAAACAAATTCCAATAATTTTCCTTGTTGTACATACAAGATCACATTTCAAGGTTTAATAAAAACCTTCTGTTATCAAATGAACAGCTGAATAGGTCTGTCTGTCACTGAAAAAAATGTTAAATTTAACATGAACTTAGAATTAAGAATAGGGACCGTTCACATATCTAAAAACACCTGGAAGGCGAGGCTGCGCCACTTTTCCTTCTTTCCAAAGCGTTTGCACTCCCATGGCATTGGTCGTTGCTATGCAACAATGAACTGCGCTTCTCCAAGAGTAGTAGGAAGTTTCAGCAAAGGATAAATTTATTTCTAGCCCTTGCATTACCTTTACTACTAGATATATTTATGGAGATACGGTATAAAAAACACCCTGTACAGCCATGATCAGCTGTTCGGCTGAGATTTTGATGTACAGCCATGATCAGCTGTTCGGCTGAGATTTTGATATTTTGTTACGGAAAAGCCATAGCTTATCGGTTGGTTCTTGTCACATGGCCTGCAGTGCGCTTGCGGCATTCTGAAAATTTGAGAATTTTTCATCTCAATGCACCTGGAAAATGCACCGCATGCTTGTTGCGACCATGTTGCTCCCATTATGAGCACTCTTGCTGCGTGGCTACATTTGAAATAACTGACTTGCACGCTGAAAAGACACTTTATGTGAACTTCTTGAAGCAAAGCATCGCAAGCATCTTTTGCTTTTCTGTGAGCACAGCTTTTCTCACGCGACCAAGCAAGAGACTGACGCGAGAAACGTTTAAACCTGCTTGCAAGATTCAATGTGTGCACGAAACACTGAACTAGAGAGCTGATTGAGACACACCCTTAATATGCGGTGACAACCCGGCTTCTCTCACTGCCACCTCCATGTTGCAGAGTAGGTCGCGGCAGCTCAACCAATAAGATTAGACTGCCGTCATATCGTAAAAGTATCGCCATCACTCAACGATACATATCATAACATTTTTGCATCGTACTGTGATATACTGTTACACCCCTAGAATTTTCATTTTTGGGTGAACTAACCCTTTAATTTTGGTTTGAAGATGAAAAATGTACCAAGCACAATGTTCTCTCACCATTCCTGATTTCTAACACACACTCACAGCATTCGGCTAGTCTTGTGGTTGTCAGAGCAGAAACGAAAGTGTTTCTCCGTTGTCTCCAGTCGCATTCATATGTAAATTGCGTGAGCTTATTTTGTTTATTAAATCGAAAGATCTGGAAAAAACTCATACATTTACCTGCCTATAGACCCTCACCTCAAAGAAATCAGGACATAATAGGTTGAAAGTGGACAAATGAGACCCCAGGTGTAAATGGGAATGTGTTTCCCTCGTCTACTTGTGTTTCAATCGACCAAAATGCATCTTAATACCAGGTGTAAACAGGGCCTTGAGCCACCTTTCCACTGCACACGACAAACGACAGCCATTGGACCGGAAGTCATTCATTTCCAATGGAGAGTAATACGGGGGCTGAGTGAAGTTCCGATAATATGCGAATGCGGAAATTTCGGGTCCGATTTGAACTTCGGATGCATTGAAATATTTTAACTTCTGTGGCTTGACGTATGTGACTGGCCGACCGGATATGATGTATTCTAATCAAAACTTTGAGCACAAAGTTAGAATAACCAATATTTTAACACTTTAACTTTATTCTATAAACACTATTTCTGTAAAATGGCAGTTATTAATAATTATGTCAGACATTTTTTTTTTGTTTATAAGTATTAAATCAATTTTTACGTTGATGAGCTCTATAAAATCTACTATGTTTTTATTTTAGATGTATTCAGGCTCATTTGCTTTGTGTGGATATATTCATACATGCATTAACATTACATTCATTAAAATCATTCAGTTTACCATGGTGAATAAGCCGAGGGTAACGTTCCGTGCGACTGCCCCTAGGGGGCGAATGTCGTGTGCAGTGGAAAGGCGGCTTTAGTCTTAGTGATAGGGGCAGGCGCTCTCACACACACTGTGTTCATGGTCTCAGACAGTGTTTGGCCTAGTGTTGTCACGGTACCAAAATTCCAGTAGTCGGTACCGATACCATGAAAATTTTACGGTTCTCGGTACCAATTTCGGTACCACAGTAAAATCTATTGGAATTATTTTACTATTTTATATAGCCTATTTTAAAAACATTAAATATGATTTGGAGTGTGTGTGTTTGTGTGTGTATATATAGGCTACCTCAATGAAATAAATTTTGAAATATAAAAAAAAATAAAAATAATTAAATGCTCAAACATCCATTGTGTACTGTTAAAAAAACAGCATATGCTGGTAAGGTAGGTTTTGAAGCTGTATGCTGGTCAAATGCTGGTCCTAAACTGGTCCTGCTGGTCCATACTAGTCCTAAGCTGGTCCTGGACCAGCATAAACCAGCTCAAACCAGCATACCAGTTTCAAAACCTACTTTACCAGATATGCTCGTTTTTTCAACGGGGTAACAGACGTGCGTGTTTATTTTGGCTATTCCGTCAGAGAAACAACACACTACAGCCTGTAAAACTATGAAATAAATATCGGTAAATAATGGTAACCTAAATAATAAGAAAGTTAAATATTATTTCAAAAAGCATTCGTTTTTTATTTCCACACAAAGACGCGTCATATATCCAAAGTCCCGTTATTACTTTGATATAGCCGCTTTGCGCTTTGAGATGGATGTGGGACACGAGCAGGAAAGAGACCATTTCTCTTTAATAATATCTTCGTTATCTCCTGATGTTGCAAACAACTGACACTTGTTGTAAAAGGTCTGAAGAGCGTGTTTTATCCTCCGCAGGGGCAAGACATTCAGGCTATGTTTGATTTAGCGCTGCCAGAGAAAACGAAAGTAAAAATCACTGGTGTGTGAAACGCGCTATACAAATAAACTTGATGCGCCTTATAAAGTCTAATAACAAGCACAAACTCTGTTAAATAGAAACTGACGTGCAAGCAAAAAGGTTTCTGTCCTACGGTGTTTCTTCTACTTTACCACAGTAAATAATGCTAATAGCCTATAATAGGCCTAAATGCGAATGAAAGAAACGTTATAATCCCCTGCTTGAGTGAAGATTTGGGAAAAGGATCAGATTCCATGTTCAGTGGAATAACTAATGGAATATTGTTAATTTCTCTGCTAATCAGGTGACCAGATCACGATTCGGAAAACAGAATACGAAGCTTAAATGTATGGACTCACGCACCTCTCTTATTCGGCATTAACCAAAATGTTTCCATGGCTGCGATGTCACATTTAATTGCTAACCTATTATTTCTTCTGTAAACAAAGCTTTGTGCTTCACTCGTGTCATATTCAAGTAAATACTGGCACAGCCCTATCAGTGGGTACCGAATATACCCGGATTCTCGGTACTACCGGTACTACAGAAATGCTGGTATCGTCACATTTTCAAAATTTCAGTACCGACTTGGTACCGAAGTACCGGTACTTTTGACAACACTAGTTTGGCCAATGAAGTGGAATTACAATGCCATTAAACTCTGTCCTTCCAGAGAGAGAGACAGACTTGAGGAATATGTGTGAAAGAGAAAACTAAAGAGGCGATCTTATTGACACGCTCTTTTAGCGTTGCCAATACTTGTCCTTCTGCACATGCACATTCTCAGTTTTGACAGAATGACTTGTGACAATGTGTTGAGAGAGCCAGGGAACTTTGACTGTGCTTTTTTGGCATAAAGTGCTGGCCTGCCTCCCTTGTGCACTGGAAAGGGAACATTGAATAAAACCTGACAGGCCAACTGAGCCCCGCTACACAGGTGGCGTACCGCGCTGATCATTAGTACATCATAGAGCCGGGTGATGCAGCGCCTGTGCAAGGCTTTAAAAGGAGTCACACACACACCGTCTGACTCTCCCTCACGAATGCTTTGACACATCACAGGGATGGATTCAGGCCTCAGTGGCGAGTTAAGCATGGAGGCAGCTGTGGAACCACTTTGTTGGGGCTAATTTGCTCAGGGGGCATTTAATCAAAGGTTCACATGAAAGAAACCCCAATGGATTTTCTCGTCAGCACCAACCCCTGACTGCTCGCATTCACCCTCTCATTTAATTCTTTATTTTGCATAACAGAGACATCCAGGAGTTACAGACTTAGCATATAGTGGTTAAAGCTCTGGGTATACTTCTTCTTTTTAATGCGTACACTAGTGTACGTGCACAGTCGAACTCACAGCCTTGGAAAGTATACTTCATTTGACACGTACGAGTACACAGGTGCTCGTCGCAGTTTTGAGCAATCTATCTCACCACTAGTTACAACACATGTAACCATCTTTGTATTCTTTCATGCTAGAGTTGTACAAATGAGGGTACTTTCTAACCTCTTCGCACAATCTATATAGTCCTCCATTGCCGCTGTAGCTTGCATGCGTTCTGGTCTGAGGTTTTTCTTCAACTACCTTGTGAATCGATGACCCAGGGCACGGTTGCCACCTAGTGGATAAACCAATTACTGCGAAACAAAATTAAAAGCGCATGTGCGACCTATGCCTACAAAGTATGCACGGTTACAAAAATCAGGCGGTGCGCGTACAGTATGTGCAGTACTCTTCTGATGACAAAATTCATGTCACGTGCACTGTACACTGACCCTCACGTATACGTACTGTACAAAGTAAACTGTACTTTGGGTTTAAGCATTCGGAACCTGAACCTGTTCTTTTCAGTGTTTTGGTCCACTCTTCCAGACAGATTTGCCTCACATTGGCATTCATATGCTGCAGCTTTTTTCAATTGTACTGAGATTGGGCCTTGAGTCTTTGGACCCTGTCATACACCCGGCACAATGTGGCGCCAGGCGCGACACAAGTGTTTTTTGCTAGTTTCAGCCTGACACAGTTATCATTTTCATGTCCTGTGCCACGTTATTTAAATAGCAAATGCATTTGCGCCCATTTGTGTGCCCATGGGCAGCACGCTACCAGCACGGTCTGAAAACGAGCTGTGTTCTGGTGAAATTTTGATGCATTGCTATTTTGAGGCATCTAAAATAGACTGCGCCATTGAACATCTGAAACCTGGTCTAAAGTCAATGGTGCAATATTTTTTTTGTTATTTAAAGAGCGCATTAGTAATATGCGCCTATAGATGGGTGCACAGCGCGCGTACACTCTGCTTTGTAAGCACACAGGGATGCGAAGCAGCACACAAACATGCCAAATATAAAAAATAAAAGGATTACAATTTAAAAGATTATTATTGTGTGCATAAAGATAAAAATGCTTCCGGCTGGTTTCCTCCGTTTCCTCGCCAGAGAAATGTTGTTTTTCCGCTTGCAAATTCCGCCATGTAAATAGCGAATCCGCCATGGCGCGAGTGCAACTGGCTTTTAAAAGGAATGGGCGATGAGACTCTGATTGGTTTATTGCACGTTACGCCCAAAACACACCCATGATTCATTAAGAGAATAGGGACAACCCTTTTAGACCATGTGCCAGACGTGTCGAATTTTTCCCTTCGTTAAACTAGCAAAAGTGGATTCGGACACGCCCTAAGTGCACTTGCGCTGTGCGCTTTAGACCATGCGCTTAGATTGTTAAAATAGAGCCCTTTATCATCATCTTGTTTGTTTGATCATTTGCATAAAACACGCCCAAACCATCTCCATATAAGGGAATTCCATACAACATTTGGTCACTCTCAGTAAACATGTGACTCTCTCTAAAGATGCAATCTTACCTCACATGCAGCAAGATCCTCAAGGCAAGCAATGCCAAGTGTGCCATACTCAAAATCAGTTCACTCTGTTTTTTTGTAACTTTTATGATGCATAATATTGCACCATGTACGATTTGCATCTTTTTTGGAGCTTGTCAGCCCTTGTGGTTAAACTATTATGGTCCAACACACATTTGTCTTAAAATAATCCTTTTGTAGTCCCTTTTGCTCTCATAATTGACTGTAAGCAGCTGTTCTGAAAGATTCAGGTGGAATAATCCTTTGTATTTCTATCTGATTTACGTGGATGTGTATATTTAGACTTAGTCTGAAGGGGGCAGTACAGACAAATCTACCAGAAAGCATCTCCCTTTCTTCATTCTCATTCCCTCCTCCAGCCTATTGGTGCTTTCCCATCAAATTTTGTCACCCAGGCTTATGAGAATGCAGGGCTTTCTACTATTTAAAAGATGTAAAACCTAAAAATCAATCTGCAGAAGCAGGAACTAAACATTTAGAACAAGCAACCGTGAAATTGTCTCCCACCCAGAATTCCTCAGGGTGTTTAAAGACATTACTTAAACTGTCACATTGATATGAGTGGTTTACACCCAGCCCATAGTCAAGGTTAAAGGTAGCGTGATATTTCTGCACCGCCAGAGGCATAAAAATGAATTGCAATTTGTTTGAGTGGTGCAGTTTGGTCAACATTGGCTCAACTGATGGCCTGGGTTTGGGGAGCGACTACATGTTTGACATATTACAGAGGAACATCATTAGTTTTCAGAAATTACCCACTTCACTTGATACGCTAGACTGATGTTACTATTGAAATTAGCTTGAATAGTTTTCCATTAACCAACTGGTTATATTGCATTTTAAAATACTCATCATTAAACTACAGTTACTTTTATATTGACTGCATATTATTTACACAGCGACAATATTTATTGCTTCTCTGATGTCAGTTATTGGTCACATGACACATAGCTAAACAAATAAAATACTTATTTTTTTAGCGTTCAATTGATTTCTTTTTATTTATTTATTTTTACATTTCTATGATATAATTATTAGCTTTTTGTAAACTCCCGAACCTCAGCTTGGTGGTCCTTCATGGTGTTGATAAAATGAGAATATATTTTCTATTTCTATTTTAATATCAAATTTTAAGTTTTTCTTTTCCAAATACGAATATGGTAAAAAAGAATCCTATTCATAAACAAGGGAAGTCAAAAGTAATCTAAAAGTACCTAAAATGTGTAATCTAATCGATTACGTGACTGACTACAATTTTGGTCATGTAATCAGTAACAGACTACAATTTGTATGTAATCTACCCAGCAGCACTGATTTTGATTGGTTTCATCTGTAGTCCTAGATCAGAGGAGAACACAACAAAGTTTGCCAAGTGAGCTATTGAGTTTTCAACACCTGAACCAGCCATTTTTCCTCTCTTGTTTTGTCTTGATCTCTCTCTCCTACTGTCTATTTTCGTCTTCGCTAATGCTCCTGAGATATAGCTATGCTGGACTAGGTACGAGCATCTTCAGTTCTGCCCTTTCGTCCCGCATCTGTATATTACGTAACGTGTTCAGCTCTGAAGGAAAGATGAAAGAAAGTGCTCGAAGGCGCAGAATGACAAGCAGCTACGCACCAGCACTAAACTCACTGATTCATCAACCGTCAAGATGCTGTTCGTCATGCTCCTGACAGACGTCCAGAAGCAAAGAACTCTGACAAGATGAAGTCAAATCTGCTGGAACTCGCGATGGATGAATGAGTTTGAGTAACTGTGGTAACTTTGAAATGCATCTTAATATGATAAATATTTCATTCAACCATTATAATTTCCCAATATATCATTCTAATCAATAGTACTTCAATATGAATTAGAAATAGTTTTTCATATAAAAGTTGAAGAGTTGTTGTAGTAGAGTGTTTTTGACATGCCGTCATTTTACGCCGGTCTGCTTCACAAACGAGGGTCAATTCAACGCTGGATTTGCACAAAAGATGAACATGACGGCACATGCTAGTGGATGAGTTGAATCAACTCCACAGCAACTACATAAATGTATCCACTAACCATTCAGAAACGTCCAGTTTCATTCTAAAAGTTGTAACTTCTTCCTGAGTCTCTCCATCAGTGTCGACTCCGGTTTGAACAATGTAAGGCTGAACACCGTTACTGACAATCCTCATTTTGGCTGCGTGAGATTCTCCAGCTTTGTTGTTGTTGAGCTGTTAAAGCTCCGCCCTCTTCTGGAAAGGGGGCGGGAGCAGCAGCTCATTTGCATTTAAAGGGACACACACAAAAAGCATGTTTTCGCTCACACCCAAATATGGGCTAATTTGACAAGCTATAATAAATTATCTGTGGGGTATTTTGAGCTGAAACTTCACAGACACATTCTGGAGACACCAGCGACTTATATTACATCTTGTAAAAAGGGCGTTATAGTCAAAAGTTCCCCTTTAAAGTTCAGCACGTAACTTGTCCAACATCATTTGTGATCAAAGCTGAATTTTCAGCATCATTACTCCAGTCTTCAGTGTCACATGATCCTTCAGAAATCATTCTAATATGATAATTTGATGCTCAAGAAACATTTCTGATTATAATCATTGTTGAAAACAGTTGTGCTGCTTCAGATTTCTGTGGAAACCATGATTCTTTTTTTTTTTTTTTTTCAGGATGAAATGAAAGTTTAAAAGAACAACATTTATTTGAAATAGAATTTTTTGTAACATTATAAATGTCTTTACTAACACTTATTAATATAATGCGTCCTTGCTGAATAAAAGTTTTAATTTCTTTAAAAAAATTGTACTGACCCCAGAATTTTGAACGGTACTGTATAGTAAGCATTTGTTCTTAAAAAATAAATGTTGTTAATATCTAGTAGTGTTATTTTATTCTTTTAGTTAAAATCATTTAATTATCTTCATTGTGCACATCTGACATCTAGTCTTGATGTTGACCAAAAAAAAAAACTAAAAAAAAAAACCTTTAAGTGAGATTGAGTAATTAAGATGATTACATTAGGTGTTACCAGAGATTTGTTTTATCGACTGGTGGACAATAAATGTGGACAAAAAAATATTACAATATCACTATTTTGACTACTTTTGGCTAGTGAGCGACCACCTAGCAACCTCCCAGAACACCTTGGCAACTGCATAGCAGTGCACTAAATACAACTATATAGCAACACTTCTAGCCTCTTGACAAAATTTGTACTCCATTCACACGTATAAAAGCAAGATTTCTCCAGGTAAATAAAGCTGTTCATAAGCTCATAAACTATTGTTTTAAAAGGTGTGAAATTGCCTTTTAATGAAAATGCATGGACATGTTTATCTCTGCTTCCAATGTAAACGATGGTCCAAGCACAGATATTCACAATGCATGCAATTCCTCCTTTTTTAGTCACCTGTGATCACAGAATAAAGATCAATAGCTTGTGTATAAACCACAATCATCATAACATAATGCACTTACATTCAGCGCTCAGCGGGATGTGCTTTACATAATGCTCACCTCATTTGACTTACGATTATAGAAATTGAGGACAACAATTTATAGATGTTGAAGAGTTAAGAAAGACACTTAGCGTTAGATTGTACAGGCAGGCAATGGTTTCTAGTCGGCTGTTTTCTTGCGCTCTCTCTTGTGTGAGACAGAGGTGAGGTCTGTCATCTGGGGGTGTCTTTTAATGAGAGAACTTACATAAGTAACCCAGTGAAACACTCGGGCTGCTGGAATAATCTTTCATCTCAAACCATCTGGGAAATGTATAAGCGGAGAAGCAAAAATGAAGCCGTTTTAGAATATGGAGGGAAAAGCAATGAATTTGATAAGCTAGCTGAATATTTAGTTGTCCAAGTCGACGAGGCCTTGAAATGATGTTGCGTTATTGTAGTGCAGTGCCATATTGTTGTCCTTGTCATCTTAAATCATTGCTTTGAGATTACTGCCATGGCAGTTTATTAATATGCTGATTTACCCGCAGTACTGCTCAAGGTTGCAGTGGAGATTGTATAGCGGCTCAACTGTGTTATTCTGTTGATCTCCTGATGTCTAAAGCCACTGCAGCTTTGTATTGATCTGTCTGATTCCACATCCTCAACACCAGAACAAGCACACTCCGGGTCGCGGGTCAGTCGAGGTCTTTGCTAGAACATTTCTTAGGTTTTTATCTAAGGTTACACACAGAACTGTTGGTTGTTTGAGGAAAGAAGTTGTTCTAAGTTTGGTTATTTCAGAAGTTGTTTTATGTTGAATTATTGCAGTTTTGCATTGACTTCCGGTTGTCATGCATGGTTGCAATCATTGCACAAAGACAAGGAATAACACAAACAGTCTTTAATAAATCCATCTAGTGCTTGGCAGTAAACCGGTTCATCCAGTAAACCGATTTCAGTTTCGTGACTGATATGAATTTTTCAATGGCCATGAAGAGCGATATGTAGAGTGTATTGACCTCTGTTAAAGAGATAGTTCATCCAAAAATGAAAATTATCCTATGATTTACTCACCCTCAAGCCATCCTAGGTGTATATGACTGTCTTCTTTCAAACGAACACAATCAGAGATATATTTAAACATATCCTGGCTCTTTATAACGGTTGTGAATGGGGGACGCTATTTTGAAGCCCTTAAAAAATGTATAAATTATATAATATGCAGCTATTATAGTTAATAAAGTTTTAAATATGGATATTTTTCTTACAAAAACCCATCGCTTCACTTTATTAACCCCATGGAGCCGTATGGATTACTTTTATGATGGATGGATGCACTTTTTTGGGCTTCAAAATCACACCTCCCATTCACTACCATTATAAAGCTTGGAAGAGCAAGATTTTTGGGTAAACTATCCCTTTAACTGCATTAGAGTTGTCAAAATTACTGATTCGGTACCAAGTCGGTACTGAAATTTTAAAAATGAGCTTTGAGCACTGTGATGAAGAGCGTCACTGATGACTATTTACAATCAGAGGTGTTTGCGAATCCGCTCAACAGCGCTCAAAGCATCACATTTTTAAAATTTCAGTACCGACTTGGTACTCAAGTCTATGATTTTGACAACTCTATACTGCATACCCTTCTTACCTAATGGTAACAACTTAATAACACAACAATAAATAACTCACAAAACTAACTCTCTTTAATACTGCAAATACCATGTAGAGCCTTATGATTTCCACGATGCAGAAAACACAGATGGAATCATGGAATCCAGTCACAAATTGAACTTACTGTATACAGCGCAACGTCACAGAATTTGTCAATATTTTGATGAATAAATCAAAAGTAGGACTGTCCAGTGAATCAGATATTGATACGGACTAGTGTCTGTGAATCTTCAAGCTAAAAAAGGCTGCTGGCAATATTGCGATTAAACTTTACCTCATATAAACACAATACTTCGATCAAACTAATAAAATTAAGCTCATGATCACATTAACCATACTCGCATTAAACTATGCAGCATATGCCCAAATGTGTTTCGCATCTGTAGGTTAAGACAGTGGCCAGTAACATGACTACTGTATCTGAGTTCATCATACATATATAATGATGTTAAAAATAACCACACATCTTAGCGAATAATCAAAAATGTAAATTGCATGTAAACGGAAGAGGTTTGCTTATGTCATGTAAACATCTTATTGCGATTAAGTCCTTACTCTGTTTATTGGAAATAATTGCATTATTGGTGCACATGTAAACGGGAACACAGGCAAAAAGAGAACAGGGAAAACAAAAACAAAACATAGTGAAACTAAACAACTCTAACAAAGTCAATGAGGTCTTTATAGATACACATTTACAATATATGAGTGTCAATCCACAAAAACACTTTACAATGAAAACTTGCACATTTGTGTACAGTACACAATGCACATACATTTCATTATTGCTTTAAAATCAATGCATTTAATGCATTATTGATTAATCTCTCTTTTTTTTTTTGTAGGTAAATATTTTAGTCTATTGACATCCTTAATAATTTCAAATACTAAACTAGGCTTGACTTGTGCAGTGGATTACCACACAGACAAATTAAATCTCTGCATCTCGATGCTAATGTTGTTCAGTGCCAGCATTGATTACTCGATCTTATTATGGCGAAGCTCCTGTCTGGGGTCACAGCTTCATTTGCTCTTTTAGAATACCTGTCAAGAGCACCGCCTTTCATGTCTATCTCTCTGTCTGCTTCCTTTTCTCTCTCTCTCTCTCTCTCTTTTGCTCTTTCCTCAAATCTCTCCTCCCCCATAACTCTCTCTCTCTCTCTCTCTCTCTCTCTTCTCTTTCTTTCTGGCAGACACGTGGCACTGACAGAATACTAATAGATTCGCCTTGAATCCATATTTCCACCGACAGTCATCTTTTCTCTGTTATTCTCAACTGAAAATTTTTGAAGTCTGTTTCTCTGATTGCTTGGGAAAATTTGCTACCATTAGTGATGAATCATTATTCAAATGTAGCATTAGAACCGCAAATCTATTTGCATATCAATAAAACACGTTATTATTATTTGAATGTGAATGTGATTAATGAGACCGCTGCTGGTCCTGGGCAAGAAACGATCGGCCTGAGTTATCTGGTTCCTCTGATAAAACGGTCTGTGAGAATATCCACTCAATCTTACCCCTGGATTGTTTGATTCAGTCGATTTAGTGGTAGCACATTAAGAACCTTTGAAACTCTCTAACCTTTCCAAACATTCATTACTGTTCACAGCGGCAGCCGGCCGAACCTGGCCTCTCCTACTCCTGCTGTGCTTTCAATATTAATTAAACTCAATATGGCACCGTCACCGATCCAACTAATGTATCATACCAGCATACTGTAGACCCTGCTGCACACATTACTCTCAGTTTAGTTTAGCCTCAAGCTTATTATGAATCTTAGGTCAAACACAATTCCTAGTCTTGGGTTTTTCTTACACCATGCATTAACCCCCCAAAAAAGACAAGTAGAAGTTCTTCTCTTAATTTTCACCAGCCTTGATAAGCAGTGAGCAGAGGACGTTTTGTTGTTCGTTTGGTTTGTTGATCTATCTGTGTTTCATTCTATCACTCTATTTTCCTGTTGCTCTATCTATCGCTATATCGCTCTATCTATTGTTCTATCGCTCTATCTATCGGTATAAAACTCTGTCTATCGTTCTATTGCCTATCTATTGTTCTATCGCTCTATCTATCGGTATAAAACTGTCTATCGTTCTATTGCCTATCTATTGTTCTATCGCTCTATCTATCGGTATAAAACTCTGTCTATCGTTCTATTGGTATAAAACTCTGTCTATTGTTCTATTATTGTTCTATCGCTCTATCTATCGCTCTGTCTATTGTTCTATCTATTGTTCTATCGTATCTAAAACTCTGTCTATTGTTCGTTCTATTGTTCTATCGCTCTATCTAACGGTTAACACTCTGTTATTGTTCTATCGCTCTATCTATCGGTATAAAACTCTGTCTATTGTTCTATCGCTCTTTCTATTGTTCTATCGCTCTATCTATCGGTATAAACTCTGTTATTGTTCTATCCTATATATTGCTCTATCTATCGTATAAAACTCTGTATCGTTCTATTGCCTAAATTGTTCTCTCTATCTATCAGTATAAAACTCTGTCTATCGTTCTATCGTTCTATTGTATAAAACTCTGTCTATTGTTCTGTCGCTCTATCTATTGTTCTATCGCTCTATCTATCGGTATAAACTCTGTCTATTGTTCTCTCTATCTATTGTCTATTGTTCTGTCGCTCTATCTATTATAAAACTCTGTTCTATCGCTCTATCTATCGCTCTATCTATCGTATAAAACTCTGTCTATTGTTCTATCCTATATATTGCTCTATCTATTATAAAACTCTGTTCTATCCTATATATTGCTCTATCTATCGTATAAAACTCTGTATCGTTCTATCGCTCTACATTGGTATAAAACTCTGTCTATTGTTCGTCGCTCTATCTATTGTTCTATCGCTCTATCTATCGGTATAACACTCTGTCTATCCCTCTGTCGCTCTATCTATTGTTCTATCGCTCTATCTATCGGTATAACACTCTGTCTATTGTTCTGTCGCTCTATCTATTGTTCTATTGTTCTCTGTCTATCTATCGCTCTATCTATCGGTATAAAACTCTGTCTATTGTTCTATCGCTCTATCTATTGTTCTATCGTCTATCTATCTATAAAACTCTGTCTATTGTTCTATCGTCTACTCTATCTATTGTTCTATCGCTCTATCTATCGGTATAACACTCTGTCTATTGTTCGTTCTATTGGTATAAAACTGTCTATCTATTGTTCTATCTATCGCTCTATCTATCGGTATAAAACTCTGTCTATCGTTCTATTGCCTATCTATCGTTCTATCGCTCTATCTATTGGTATAAAACTCTGTCTATTGTTCTGTCGCTCTATCTATTGTTCTATCGCTCTATCTATCGGTATAAAACTCTGTCTATTGTTCTATCGCTCTATCTATTGTCTATCGCTCTATCTATTATAACACTCTGTTCTGTCGCTCTATCTATTGCTCTATCTATCGGTATAACACTCTGTCTATCCCTCTGTCGCTCTATCTATTGTTCTGTCGCTCTATCTATCAGTATAACACTCTGTCTATCGTTCTATTGTTCTGTCGCTCTATCTATCGGTATAAAACTCTGTCTATTGTTCTATCGCTCTATCTATTGTTCTATCGCTCTATCTATCGGTATAACACTCTGTCTATCGTTCTGTCGCTCTATCTATTGTTCTATCACTCTATCTATTGTTCTATCGCTCTATCTATCGTTAACACTCTGTCTATTGTTCTGTCCCTCTATCTATCGTTCTGTTGCTCTATCTATTGTTCTATCGCTCTATCTATCATTCTATTGCCTATCTATTGTATAACACTCTGTCTATCATTCTATTGTTCTATTGTTCTATCGCTCTACTATTGTTCTTCGCTTCTATCGGTATAACACTCTGTTATTGTTTTATCGCTCTATCTATTGTATCGCTCTATCTACTATAACTCTGTCTATCTATTGTTCTATTGTTCTATCGCTCTATCTAACGGTTAACTCTGTCTATTGTTCTATTGCCTATCTATTGTTCTATCGCTCTATCTATTATAACACTCTGTTATTGTTCTGTTCTATCTATTGTTTATGCTCTATCTATCGATAAAACTCTGTCTATTTTCTATGTCTATCTATTGTTCTATCTTATCTATCGTTAACACTCTGTCTATCGTTCTGTCGCTCTATTGTTCTAATTATATTGTTCTATCGCTCTAAGGTTTCCTAGTTCTGTCAACCGTTCTGTTGCTCTATCTATTGTTTTCGCTACAATAACACTCTGATGTCGCTCTAATTGTTCTGTCGCTCTATAATAACACTCTGTCTGAATCACCCTTTCTATTGTTATATCGTCTATCTGTATAACCCTATTGTTCTGAATCATTATATCTATTGTGTTGTTTATGATGATTCTATGAAGTTTAAATTATATTAAAGCTCAAAATAATATAAGTCTGAGGTGTCCCATGTGTCTAGATTTTCAAAATACCCCATTTTTTTTTAAATTATTTTTTTTTAACTGCCTATTTTGGGGCATCATTAAATATGCGCCGATTCAGGCTGCTTCCCCTTTAAATCCTCGCGCTCCCTGACCCCCGAGCTCTCGACTATAATACAGTGCATTTACAAAGTTCACACAGCTAATATAACCCTCAAATGGATCTTTACAAGATGTGCGTCATGCATACTGCATGCATGCGTTGGATCATGTGAGTATAGTATTTATTTGGATGTTTACATTTGATTCTGAATGAGTTTGATAGTGCTTCCGTGGCTAAAGCTAACATTACACACTGTTGGAGAGATTTATAAAGAATGAAGTTGTGTTTATGCATTATACAGACTGCAAGTGTTTAAAAATGAAATTAACGACAGTCTTGTCTCCGTGAATACAGTAAGAAACGATGGTAACTTTAACCACATTTAACAGTACATTAGCAACATGCTAATGAAACATTTAGAAAGACAATTTACAAATATCATTTAAAAATATCATGTAATCATGGATCATGTCAGTTATTATTGCTCCATCTGCCATTTTTTGCTATTGTTCCTTGCTTGCTTACCTAGTCTGATGATTCAGCTGTGCACAGATCCTAGACGTTAATACTGGCTGCCCTTGTCTAATGCTTTGAACATGGGCTGGCATATGCAAATATTGGGGTCGTACATATTAATGATCCAGACTGTTGCGTAACAGTCGGTGTTATGTTGAGATTCGCCTGTTCTTCAGAGGTCTTTTAAACAAATGAGATTTACACAAGAAGGAGGAAACAATGGAGTTTGAGACTCACTGTATGTCATTTCCATGTACTGAACTCTTGTTATTCAACCATGCCAAGATAAATTCAATTTTGGATTCTAAGGCACCGTAAAATAGTTAAATTATTATTAAATAAATATATTAAATAATTAAATAGATATAATATTTTAAATTAAATATATGATTATATTACATAGATTATATGGTTCCATGTTTTTCCAAATGTAATGTGTGAATATCTATGAATACGAATGAGATCACATAGTTTCAGCAAGGATAGTAGGACTGGTGGATGTTTTTTTTTTGCAGCTTGCTTTACCTTTCCGGTCTCTCTTGTTCTCCATGACAGGTGTCTCCAGTCCCTCTAGCTTAAGAGACTTAGGGATTTGGTTTGATTCCCTATTCCAAATAAACTGTGACACTTAAATTGATGCCGGGTGTTTCAGAGGTAACGGCTCTGCTTCATGAACAGGAAAAGAGCCAAATGAGATCTGACAAAGTGAGAAAGTAAAGGGAACTGTTGTGTGTTTGTTCGCTTGTTTAGTTAAACATAAGACATGACAGACGACTAAAGGGATGACCCCAGTGTTTAAAGAGGACATGGTGTGCTTTATTTTTCGAAATCAATGTATATGGTTTCTTTTGTCTCACGTAACTAGTCTTTTGACTGTCTGCATAAAGTCCAGTCCAGATAGCAACTAATTTACTAATATATTGACTAATATTTTTTTCTTCTAGCGAGTTGTTAACTGCTGTGGCTAAATCATACAGTCACTGAGTTTGAATCATTCAGATCAGTGAGCAAATCACTCAGTTTTGGAAATGGATCAGCTGCTTGATTAAAAAGATCTCACTCAAAAGAATGATTCGAAGCTTTCAGTTGTAAACAGACTAGTATTGTCAATTTGTCAATTGTCAATTGTCTGAATTTTAAAAAAATTGACACTTTGAGCACTGTTGTGCGGATTCATAAATACCTCTGATTGGCAATTGTGTTCACACACCACTCAAATATGTCTGTGATTGGCTACAATGATCAGCGCTTCAAAAACAGCCAATCACAGACATATCTGATGAGCGTGTGATTGCCAAGGCCAATCAGAGGTGTTTACATAATTTCAGTACCGACTTGGTATTGCGGTCAGTACTTTTGACAACACTAGAACAGACTCTTTTGTTACAGAGGAAGTAAGTGAAATGCTGATTTCTATGATATGTTCCCTTTAATGTATGGCAGAAGAATGCTGTGGTTCATGTCTGTGTAGGAGTTTCTGTTTTTGCTTACCTGAGAAATGCTTCGGTTTGACTAAACGAATCCAGGCTTCCTGTCTGCTTCCCACTCATACAGCCACAGACCTTTGGCAGCTTGTGATGGTGTAGGATTTGTTCTACTCTCTCTCATTTATTAGAACACTATTTTAAGCCCAGATGAGTCAAGTTTCTTTCCTTTCATACCTCATAGGCTAAACTAAATCAATTTGACAGGCTTTTGCTATCACACCTCTGAAAAATGTAATGTGGGTCTAATGTACTTAATGGTAAACTGTGTGCAGTCTGATCAGCTGGATCTATCTATCTATCTATCTATCTATCTATCTATCTATCTATCTATCTATCTATCTATCTATCTATCTATCTATCTATCTATCTATCTATCTATCTATCTATGCTTCTGTCTGTCTGTCCATCCATCCATCCATCCATCCATCCATCCATCTATCTATCTATCTATCTATCTATCTATCTATCTATCTATCTATCTATCTATCTATCTATCTATCTATCTATCTATCTATGCTTCTGTCTGTCTGTCCATCCATCCATCCATCCATCTATCTATCTATCTATCTATCTATCTATCTATCTATCTATGCTTCTGTCTGTCTGTCCCATCCATCCACCCATCCATCCATCCATCTATCTATCTATCTATCTATCTATCTATCTATCTATCTATCTATCTATCTATCTATCTATCTATCTATCTATCTATCTATGCTTCTGTCTGTCTGTCCCATCCATCCACCCATCTATCTATCTATCTATCTATCTATCTATCTATCTATCTATCTATCTATCTATCTATCTATCTATCTATCTATCTATCTATCTATCTATCTATGCTTCTGTCTGTCTGTCCATCCATCCATCCATCCATCCATCCATCCATCTATCTATCTATCTATCTATCTATCTATCTATCTATCTATCTATCTATCTATGCTTCTGTCTGTCTGTCTGTCTGTCCATCCATCCATCCATCCATCTATCTATCTATCTATCTATGCTTCTGTCTGTCTGTCCCATCCACCCACCCATCCATCCATCTATCTATCTATCTATCTATCTATCTATCTATCTATCTATCTATCTATCTATCTATCTATCTATCTATCTATCTATGCTTCTGTCTGTCTGTCCATCCATCCATCCATCCATCCATCTATCTATCTATCTATCTATCTATCTATCTATCTATCTATCTATCTATGTCTGTCTGTCTGTCTGTCTGTCTGTCTGTCTGTCCGTCCGTCCGTCCGTCCGTCCGTCCGTCCGTCGTCCTTTATCCATCCATCATATTGATTTGTCCATCCATCCATCCATCCATCCATCCATCCGTCTGTCTGTAGATCTATCTATCTATCTATCTATCTATCTATCTATCTATCTATCTGTCTGTCTGTCTGTCTGTCTGTCTGTCCGTCCGTCCGTCCATCCGTTGTTTATCCATCCATCATATTGATTTGTCCATCCATCCATCCATCCATCCATCCATCCATCCATTCATCCGTCTGTCTGTAGCTCTATCTATCTATCTATCTATCTATCTATCTATCTATCTATCTATCCATCTATCTATCATCTGTTATATATTTCTAGCAACCACCTTATACCCACATCCCTTCAACCTCCAAATATCTGTTTGAACTGCACACATTTTCAACCACACATCACTTATATAAACTTCAACCTTAAAATCTCTTTTGAAACCTCTAAAGTATCAAACTACACAAAGGTTATGCAATCTTCAAAATTCAAAATAACCATCAAACTGTTTTAAACTTCCAGCAAGGCATTATCAATAGAAGATTTTGACAAACTTTCTTTTTGTACTTAAGAAACTGAAGTAATAGTGACTGACTAGCCTACCCATTAGTACAGCAGAGCTCTGCAGTAATTTTACAGTAACAGAACATGATGTTCATGTAGCTCAACTGGCAGAACATGACGCTAGCAACGCCAAGGCCATGAGTTTAGTTCTCACATACTGGCAAAATGTATACCTTGCATTAAATGTAAGTTGCTTTGGATATACCAAATGTATAACACATGGCTTATTTGATGAATCAAAGTCTCATTTACTCTGCAATTCAGTTAGAAATGAGCGAATGTATTTGCAGAACCCTAGAGCATAAAAAGCTTGTGTTTTTTGGTAATAAATATACCATTTGCCTTCTCCAAATGTATTTTTAAGAGAGACACAAGGGCCCTAATTGGGCTTTCCGTTATATGCTTTATTTATGATGCATTACATGGCTGTGGCATCTAAAAGCTGTTAATTGTACAAAGCGTCCAAATCCCTGCTCCAGTGCTTCAAACTGCTCTTCAGAGCCACAGAGAGCATCATTTGTGTCTCATTAATGGTGCCTTTTGACTTTTTGTAACATCTAATGCAATTAACTGATTACATCATGTGAATCTTTATGAACAGAAATGCTTTCATAGAATACACTAATGACTAATTTTCATTAAAATAAACCTGTTTAATTGCATATTTGGTATGTGTACATGTGTGTTTGGGTTGGGGGTTGTTTAATATCAGTATTTATCAATATCCTTATTTGTCATATAATAGTCAACCTTTTTTGGTTCACAAAACAAACATAAACTATTTTAAAAAGTGCAGACTTTTGCATTTAATTTTTAAAGAGCTTATTTTTTATCAAATGTTTTTTCTTCCAAGGTAACATAAAGCAAACTAATTGCAGACATAGTCACCCTGAAGCAACTGTAGATTAAGTGTCTTGCTCAAGGGCAGGATGGTGATGCCATTATTTCTCTCCTCTTTTGAGGTTTCCTCTGCACCAAGGTTGATTTTAGTAAAGTATGTGCTTGCACACGATTGCCACTACTAAAGCGTCTGTCATTAGTTGGTCTAACAGATAGTCTTACTTCACACTCACACTATTGGTTGAGAACATTTTGCCATTTTGGTCTGCTCTGGATATTAATCTTACATATTTTTGACCAGTAATGAAGTGCACAAATTGCATTGACCACTATTGACACTGATGTTCCTCAGACATTCTGGTTAATTTTTATTTTAAACTCCTGTTTTTATTAAAGTACTAAATGTACAGACTCCATTCATTTTTGTATATTAATGTTGTTTTTCTAAGAAATGTATGTTTGCAAATCTCCATTGACAGATTATTAAGCATTCAAATGTGTGTTTGCCCTTCTACTTTGCATCTATTTGCATACTGAATTGTGATTGTTCTTGCATATATTTAACATTTATAGCTGTCTGTACACTGCGTGGTGACTGTGATGATTCTTTGTTCAAGAACACTCAACATTCAGAGTGCGTTCAGAGCTCTTTTAGCTCTTGCAAGTTGGAGGAGCACTGTCCTACAGCTTAGCTATTACAGCTAACATCTGGTATTGACATTATCCCACTTTTACCTTCTTCTGTGAGCATGATTCTGCTGACTTCTGAAATACTTTATTTTGGTCAAATTATAAAGGTATGAATCAGGGGCTGCTGACACAACACTGTTTTCAGCTAAAAATGGAAATCTTTTTATGTGATTTGGCTGTTCATTTACACGACAGCGGCGTTGGGGGCCTGAAAGCGCAAACATTTGAAAATGGGATTTACATTATCGTCTCCATGTAAACTACATTCAAAACACTGTTGAATGTGTGAAATTGGTGATGTCATGTGCATGCGTATTACGTGTATTAAAGGATTAGTTCACTTTAAAATGAAAATTGCCCCAAGCTTTACTCACCCTCAAGCCATCCTAGGTGTATATGACTTTCTTCTTTCTGAACACAATCAGAGATATATTACAGTTTTTCTCCATTGGTTTGGCTCATTTCTTGAAACCGAAATTACATTCTCAAAACTCTAAGATCATTTGGCAAAACAGTCTTACAGTTCAGCACAACACTATAGCTCACTTGCAAAAGCTCATATCTCTCCCAAAACTGTTCACTCATGCTTCAAAACTAAATTCCTTTCCCATATAAAGAGTCAGTGTCACGGAAATGGCAAAGATCCTTCTCAATTGCTTTGGCTCATTTCTTGAAACAGACCGGACATTCTCAACACTCTTGGTGCTTTTGCCAAAGTAACGTGGATGGTTCGGCACAACACCATGGTTCACCTGCAAAAGCTCATACCTCTCCTAAAACAGTTCACTCATGTGTCAAAACTAAATTTCCTTCTTATTTAAAAAGTCAGTGCCCCCAAAATGCTTCGTCCCTTTGGCATTGTGTAAGCACTGCAAGTCAAAATGTTTAGATGTTTTGTCACTATGGCAGAGGACCATTGAAATATCCCTCATGCCCACCTTTCAGTCTTAGCCCAGTCCTTCATTGACAATGGTTACTGTACTGTTTTTGTCTAGCCAGCATAATACATTAAAACTGTAATGGGTCATTGTATGGGACAATGTGAATTTCCACCGTGGCCCACTCATCAGGGCCTGGTTCACTACTCATTCAAGGATGGTTATGGTGTTCCTACCACCTTACTCTCCTTTCCTCAATCCTCTTGAGGAGTTTTTTCTCTGCTTGCAGGTGGAGAGTGTATGAGCATCGGGCTCAAGATCAGAGGTCCCTGCTCCATGCAATGGACGCTGTGTGCGAGGATATTACAGGAGATCATTGTAGGGGATGGTTGTGACATGCACTGTGTATAAAACTGAAAAAAAAAAATGAAATAGGATTTTAGGGTAAGAGTAGCCTACAAGGTTTGACATCACACATTGCACTGCCAAAGAAATTGTAACCATTATCATTCACATACATAAAGTAACTTCCATACATCAGAGTAAAAAGAAAATGTATACAGCATAATATACTGTAATATAAACACACAAACAAAAAACTCTGAAAATATAAGCAGCCTACAGTGCTGTAAACAAAGCTGGAGTTTCACAACTAACAGTTCATCACTGGTCGCTGTCCTCACCCTCCCTCTCCTGAACATCGTCCTAACCCTCCTGGCCATCCACACGCTGCTGTCTGTCTGGCCACAGATTCTCATCCACATCACAGCGTATATTCTCCTTTGCGATGCAACGAGGGAAGAAACGGTGTGCATGTCGCAACCATCCCCTACAATGATCTCCTGTAATATCCTCACACGCAGCGTCCATTGCAGGGAGCAAGGACCTCTGATCTTGAGCCCGATGCTCATACACTCTCCACATCCAAGCAGAGAAAAACTCCTCAATAGGATTGAGAGTAAGGTGGTAGGAACACCATAACCATCCTTGGATGAGTAGTGAACCAGGTGAGCGGGCCACGGTGGAAATTCACATTGTCCCATACAATGACATATTGTGGTAGGTGAGGCCCTACGAGACCTCTCTCATTTTCAGGGTTCAAATCAAAATGAAAGCGGTCCAAGAAGATGAGAAGCTTCTGTGTATTGTATGGGCCAAGTCTGGGGATGTGAGTGGCCACACCATTCTCAGATATGGCAGCAAACATAGTTATATTGCCCCCTCGCCTCCTTCGTTAGTCGAGTTCTAGTTTCACCTGGCTGTCAATTGCTGTAATAAATTTATCAAATGTTCCAAGGATTCATATATGGTATTCATGGTATTATGTTCTTGACTAATATTGACAATTGAACAGACTATTGTGCACGTGATGACTTATACAATCAAATGATGCTGACACGTTTTAGAGCGAACGACCATTAGACTGAGAATCAACAATCAGTTTAGATCAACAAGATCTATTCACTTGGAAATTGGGCTAAATGTAGGCTACCTGTACTGTATCATTTGCAAAGATGTACTGAGACATTGAGACATGTACTCAGACATTTGCAATTTGATGAAATGATGAGAAATTCAATTCTGTTGTGAACAATTACCAAGGGGGTTGGAGATTTGTCCATGTTGTTTTGAGAATGTAATTTCTGTTTCAAGAAATGAGCCAAACCAATGGAGAAAAACTGTATTGTATGTTATATTCTTCAAGATAAGGATTATAATGATAATTGCATCATACAGTAAGCTGCAGTTTTTAGGCAAAATGTTGAAGTCAGATAAATTAAATACTTTCATACCTGGATTACCTGGATACACAAATCAGGTAAAGTGGGTACTGAAGCCAAAAAAGTTTGGGAACCACTGCTTATTTGTAAAAAAGGTTATAATGATGGACAACCAGTAACTGACTTACATGGTACATGTTAGTCAAGTTCTAGTTTCACCTGACTGTCAACTGCTGTAAAAAATCTATCAAATGTTCCAAGGATTCATACATGGTATTCATGGTATTATGTTCTTGACTGATTTTGACAATTGAACAGACTATTGTGCATGTGATGACTTATACAATGAAATGACGCTGACACGTTTTGAAGCGAACGACCATTAGACTGAGAATCAACAATCAGTTTAGATCAACAAGATCTAGTCACTTGGAAATTGTGCTAAATGTAGGCTACCTGTACTGTATCATTTGCAAAGATGTACTGAGACATTGAGACATGTACTCAGACATTTGCAATTTGATGAAATGAATGAGAAAATCAGTTCTGTTGTGAACAATTGCCAAGTGGTTTGGAGGTTTGTCCATGTTGTTTTGAGAATGTAATTTCTGTTTCAAGAAATGAGCCAAACCAATGGAGAAAAACTGTAATAAATATCCTGACGCATCCGAGATTTATAATTGCAGTGAACGGAACCAACGAGATTGAAGCTCAAGAAAGTGCTTCCATCCATCATAAACGTACTCCACACGGCTCCGGGGGGTTAATAAAAACCTTCTGAAGTGAAGCGATGGGTTTGTGTAAGAAAAATATCCATATTTAACAAGTTATGAAGTAAAATATCTAGCTTCCGCCAGACCGACTTCCGTATTCTACTTGCGAAGAGAGCGCAATACCTTTTGCAGTTCAAGCGCAGTACGTCCTACGCCTTCCATATTCAACTTACGAAAAAACACTTTTTCTGTAAGTTGAATATGGAAGGCGGTCTGGCGGAAGCTATTTATATTTTACTTCATAACTTGGGTATTCTTGGATATTTTTCTTACACAAATGCATTGATTTGTGTTGTGTCATCGTAATCTTGAATCAGAATAACTTCCCCTCCCTCTTGCAGCCACATCTCTTCTCTGATGATGTGTTTGGCGCGAGGGCGGGGCAACCTGTCACTCACATGAGATTGACCAATAGCAAACCACACAATCCAATCAATTCCCCATGGACAAAATCAAGCCCCGCCCTAACATTTGTTCTTGTCTAAGAAGTTGTTTCACTTGGATATAGGAAAGAAAAGACTATTAACTTCTGTTTCATGCTAGCCTGGATGCCAGCCGAACTTAGCCCCGCCCACAACATTTTGAGGTCGGGGAGTTCGGTCTGGACTCGATCCGTAGAGGAGTAATTATGCCCGAACAGAAACTGTTCGGACCAATCACATTGTCAGGGCGATGATTGACAGATTATCACCAGAAACGTAATCAGCCACGTCATCAAAGAGCGCTTGGGGAGTTTGATTGACAAGCGATCTAACCAATCAGAACGCCGCATCCGCCATTTTGTCCGACAAAGCAGTCAGGAGTTAGAAGATTAACCTCGGTGGAGTTAAACTTGAAAAATTGTGCATATTGACGTCTTTCCGCGTTTGAAACAACATTCATTCTCATGTTCATTCATGTTTATTTGATGCTATAAATGGACTAGAGATGATCGGTTCACGAGCCTCTTGAGCTGAGGCGCTACAGCAATCTGTCACGATCATGGTCACAACCCATTAAAGAGCCACAAAACGGTTTTTATTGTTTGAATTTTTTAAATAACTACACAGTTTGAAAGCTGGGACTTTGTTTAATATCATAAGTGACCTGCTCTGTCTCGTCTGTCGATGTGTTGTCAGTTTCCTCTTTGCTCCGCGATGTATTTTCCACTCTGTGTGGCGTGACAGCGCCACGGCTTGTCGGACAAAGCAACAGTAACTAAGGGGGGCGGGTCTTTGCGAAAGGTCAATTAGTTTACAACAATGATGGCTGTTGAAGAACTGAGATGTGTAGATTCCGCCATCGCGTCCGTTATAGAAGATATCGACAGCGCATTAATTTTAAATAAGGAACAGAGGACCGCGATCAAGGCATTTGTCGATGGGAAAGATGTCTTTGCTGTCCTTCCTACGGGATTCGGCAAACGTTTGATTTATCAGCTGGCCCCGATGGTCGCTAAGAAGAGTTCTGTTGACAACTATGCGTCGCTCAACATACGTCACTTACTCTGTAGCTCCGATTGGTTGTAGGTCTATCCAATTGAGGTCTTTCCTGGATCGGTTGAAATACGCCCCCATAATCAAAGCCCAATGGAGCAGTATCAGACTCATATTCGAACTAGAATTGAGTATGACCACGTCAGGCTAGTTTCATGCCAAATTTGTAATAAAATAAACCATAACTAAATAAAATGAAATATAAAAAAAAACGTAAACATTTCTCATTTTCATTTAGTTTAAAGGGTCAGTTCACCCAAAAATGAAAATTCTGTCATTAATTACTCACCCTCATGTCGTTCCACACTCGTAAGACCTTCGTTCATCTTCAGAACATGAATTAAGGTATTTTTGATAAAATATCAAAAATATGGAGTGAGGCCTCCATTGCCAGCAAGACAAGACAACATTTCAAATGCCCAGAAAGGTACTAAGGACATATTTAAAACAGTTCATGTGACTACAGTGGTTCAACCTTAATGTTATGAAACGACGAGAAATCTTTTTGTGTGCCAAAAAAAAAAAAAAAAAAAAAAAAAAAGACTTTATTCAACAATATCTATAGGTTTACAAATCTTTTGTTTCGAATCAGTGGTTCGGAGCATGTATCAAACTGTCAAAGTCACACCCCCCAGTGGTGAACCATTGAAATGTCGAAATACTTATGACGTAATGAAGCCTCGTTTATTGAAATCACGTGCCTTTGGCAGTTTGATACACGCTCCGAACCACTGATTCGAAAGAAAAGATTCGTAAAGCTTCATGAAGCAGTGTTTTGAAATCGCCCATCACTAGATATTGTTGAATAAAGACGTTATTTGTTTTTTTGGTGCACAAAAAGTATTCTCATCGCTTCATAACATTAAGGTTGAACTGCTGTAGTCACATGAAACTGTTTTAAATATGTCTTTAGTAACTTTCTGGGCATCTGAAAGTGTAAATTATCTTGTAATGGAGGCCTCACTGAGCCATTGCATTTTATCAAAAATTTCTTAATTTGTGTTCTGAAGTTGAATGAAGGTCTTACGGCTTTGGAACGACATGAGGGTGAGTAATTAATGACAGAATTTTCATTTTTGGGTGAAAATATATATATAAAATAAAAAATTTTATAGACAAATTAAAAAATAAATTAAATACAATATAATTAGTTGCTGAATTAATTGTTAATAAGTCATAAAAATTAAATAATAATAAATAAAAAAAATAATAAAGTTAATTAAAAGAAGTTAATGAAAGTTACTAAAACTTGGAAATGAAAATGGAAAATAAACAGGAAAAACTAGTAAAAAAAAAAAAAAGTGAATAAAAACTATAATATTATCTCAATCAATAATACTAAATAGCATTGTTCCAAGCATAATTTTTACAGAACTGGAAATAAAATGTCCAAACAAGCAATCCCTGCTGGAGTGATGAATGCAGCAGGGGTGACAAACAACCAGCAATGACCCGAAGCTCCTCACCACAGAGCTTTGACAATGACAAACAGCAGGACCTTCAGTGTTCAATCAGTGAGCGCCAAAACACAACAACCACAGCCACCATGCCACGAAACACCTTCATCCAAGACACAGCTGAGCCATCTGCAGTAACCATGTAACATAGTGGTTCCATGCAACAGGGAGAGAATACAGCAGCTGACCTCCATGCAACTATGCTGGGAATGAATTCAAACAGTAAATTGTATTAATGTGTGTTGAATGAAGGCCCTGGTATTGTTCATTTTTCGTCTCACACACAGCCGTGCCTGCACAGCTTTCAAAGTATACTCATACATCGATGAGCACCGGATAGACGCAATGCGCATTGCAATTGCTTCTTTTACCATACCTCTGATGTAGTAAACTTGCTCTGTAGCTCACCTGATACAGCATTGCATTGATTTCTTTTTTCACCCTACAGTATCCAGGACTGTTTTGCCTTAGCGCTAAAGGTATCTGAGAAAAGTCTTACAGTAAAAAAGAGGAGCTATCCTAGCACAGAGAGTGTTGACAGCACAGCATTCTGTTGCATCGATGAGCAATTAAGAAGAAGAGAAAAAGAACTGGGCTGTAGTAATTGTGCAAGTGTCTTCACCATGTGACTCATGTAGCCAAAAGTGTTTAGTTCAGTGAAAGGTGTGATCTTAAGAGAGAACATTGTGTTTGTTTAAAGTCTCTGTTCTCTTTGCTTTCTTAAAGGATTAGTCCACTTTTAAATAAACTTTTCCTGATAATTTACTCACCCCCATGTCATCCAAGATGTCCATGTCTTTCTTTCTTCAGTCGAAAAGAAATTAAAGTTTTTGATGAAAACATTCCAGGATTTTTCTCCTTATAGTAGACTTGAATGGAGCCCAAACAGTTGAAGGTCAAAATTACTTTCACTGCAGCTTCAAATTGTTCAACATGATCCCAGATGAGAAATAAGGGTCTTGTCTAGTGAAACCATTGCTCATTTTCTGAAAAAATTGAAAATTATGTAAGTTTTAACCAGAAATGCTCATCTTGAACTAGCTCTCTTCTTCTCCTCTATATGAATTCCAGCAGTGTAGATGCTGCTAAGTGTATTACTGCCCTCCACAGGCCAAAGTTTGAACTAATTCATATAGAGGAGAAGAAGAGAGCTAGTTCAAGATGAGCATTTCTGGTTAAAACTTATATAATTTTAAATTTTTTTCAGAAAATGAGTGATGGTTTCACTAGATAAGACCCTTATTTCTCATCTGGGATTGTGTTGAACAATTTGAAGCTGCAGTGAAACTAATTTTGACCTTCAACTGTTTGGTGCCCATTGAAGTCTACTATAAGGAGAAAAATCCAGGAATGTTTTCATCAAAAACTTTAATTTCTTTTCGACTGAAGAAAGAAAGACATGGACATCTTGGATGACATGCAGGTGAGTAAATTATCAGGAAAAGTTTATTTAAAAGTGGACTAATCCTTTAATTTGTCTCTGTTTTAATTTTGCTATCTTTGCATTCACTAGTTCTGGTTACAATTTTTTACAGTTGCAACTTTTTTTTCAGCTGTATAAAAAGCCATGTGACTAGTAATAACTCTGACAAAGCTGATTGGCTGAAGACGTCACAAGAACACACAGAAGGTGTCAAAATTACTATAATTACGAGGTTCTGATTTGTAAAAAGCAATCATGACTCATAGAACTCGTAATTACAACTTGCACACTCAAAATTTTCGGAGAGCCCTGACTTGCACCACCTGACGGCTGCAGATTCATTTTGACTTGTCGATAGTTTTGTCAATAATTCTGAGTCCGAGGATGTGAACAGCTCTGAGTAGAACATCATGTGTTGTCATTTTGTAATTATGGCAATTATGACATGGTGTGAACGCAGCTACAGTCCCCATTTCAAGCTTTCAAGAGCCCTCCAAAAACAAATTGGTAAAATTTACTACTTAAAAAAGGCCCTGTCTACACAAACACGGGTATTTCCAAAACTGCAGCTTTTTCTATGCGGCTCGGCATTTCGTCTACACGCAAACTCAGTATCCGGTCACTGAAACTGAACTTTTTTGAAAACTCCTGCCAGGGTGAAGATTTTTAGAAACTGCAGTGTTGTTGTGTAGATGGTGAATCCGTAGATTTTGGCTTGTGATGTTGGAACCAGAACCAGTAAAAACCTTTTTTCCAGGCTTCTGATTGGCCAACATGTCTTTACAGTAGGGATGCACCGAGTATGAGTACCGATACTTTTTTTCTGGTACTCGCCGATACCACTACCGATGCCTATACATTTATTAATTTCTCTCTCTCTCTTTTTTTTTTTTTTTTTGGTGATGTTGCAGTTTTCCAAACACAGTGAGACTAATGAATGAAAAAAGTAATATTTTTTATGTGTCACAAACTTAACGAACAAAAATTTCACAGTGTCCAATAACCTTCAAAGGGAATAAATACCAATATATATAATTGTTGTTATATAAAATGAAATTTACAAACAAAACAACAAATACTAAAGAGATACAAATTAAATAAACTTGTTTTTCAGATACAGTAGGTTTATTTACCATGTATACATTTATTTGACATCTTTTGTTGTTTGAATAACATTAATGACAAATATAGGCTATGGTCCCTTTAAGACTGAATCCATGGATACTGACACATATCCTGTTTTCACCCAAACGTTTACATCCGCTTAAGCCATAACCGACTGTATTTACGTGAGATACTCCACACGATGGACATTTTGACAACTATGTGTGCATTTGACCATTCAGGCGCGAGGAGAACTGATCGCACGCTGTCTGAGAGATTTTATAAAAGATTTGTATATAAGAGTATTGGAGTTCATTTTACAAGAATATACTAATTCAGTTTGTCTACTTCAAAATTCTACTCAATGTGTTACTTGCTGGTCCTTTGTAATTATTTTTTAAATTTACTAGTAAATTCTAAGTGAAAAAAATTGTTTCTACACACATTTTCAGTGAACAAAATATTTGCAATTTTGGCTACTTTTGAATGGATATCAATATAGAAAGTCACAGCAGTTACAGCACCTATCATAGGGGTGTTGAAATTCGTTGCTACAATGCATCGCCATACGGACGTGGACAATTCTGCATCGATGCAGTAATAGACCGTAATCGATTATAGCCTTGTGATATTTCTCTGACGTCATTCGTCGCATACACGCTTCTCGCGCTAGTGTAAAACGTAGGGCTGTAACGATATGCGATATGAAACCGAAATCGCGATACGCAGGTCCACGAACCTGTATCGCGATGTGAGAAGGCAGAATCGCGACACACCCCTTCCAACTCCCAGAGTTATCCTTCCTGTCCAGATCCAATGCTACCACATTTTTAAATTACTATAAGTATTAGGGGTGTAACGATTTATCGTAGATGGTGTGTCTCAATCAGCTCTCTAGTTCAGTAAGTGTTTCGGGCACACATTGAATCTTGCAAGCAGGTTTAAACGTTTCTCATGTCAGTCTCTTGCATGGTCGCGTGAGAAAAGTCGTGGCTTTCTTTCACCGCAGTGCACAGGAACAGCTGTGCTCACAGAAAAGCAAAAGACGCTTGCGATGCTTTGCTTTAAGAAGTTCTGTGGGGCCGTTCACATATTGCGTCTTTTCCGCGTGCAAGTCAGTTATTATTTTCAAATGTAGCCGCGCGGCAAGCGCGCTCATAATGGGATCAACGCGGTCGCGACGCGCATGCAATTCTCAACTTCTCAGAATGCCGCAAGCGCACCGCAGGTCGTGTGACAAGAATCAACCGATCAGCTATGGCCTTTCCGTAACAAAACATCAAAAGCTCAGCCGAACAGCTGATCATAGCTGTACATGGTGGTTTTTATATCTTATCTCCATCAATATATCTCGTAGTAAAACTAATGCAAGGGCTAGAAATCATTTATCCTTTGCAGAAACATCCTGATTCTCTTGGAGAGCTCAGTTCATGGTTGCATAGCAACGACCGACGCCACGGGAGCGCAAGCGCTTTGGAAAGAAGGAGAAGCGGTGCGGCCGCGCCTTCCACGCGTTTTTAGACGCGATATGTGAACGGCCCCTATTCATAATTCTAAGTTCATGTTAAATTTAACATTTTTTTTCAGTGACAGACAGCCCTATTCAGCTGTTAATTTGAATACAGAAGGTTTTTATTAAAATTTATATTTATTTATTTTATTGAAATGTGATCTTGTATGTACAACAAGGAAAATTATTGAAATTTGTTCATGTTTTTTTAATAAATCTTGTTTGAATTTCAGTTTCATTTTGTTCAAAATATCGTGATACGTATCGTATCGTGAACTCCGTATCGAGATACGTATCGTATCGTGACCTGAGCGTATCGTTACACCCCTAGTAAAACGGCGGAGGGAGGCGAAACTTTTAACTTATTAAGTATACATATTTACTAGTGTTTATTAGTTCTAAATGCTCCTGTCAAATGTTGTGTTCAGACTTAAGTTTTGTTTGATGTTTGCTACATTCAGGAAGTGTACTTTCTTGGAGCAGATAAAATATAAAGGGAGTTCATATATCTGACTGCTTGTATTCATTGACGAAAATGTAACCATGTGTAGTAATGTTGAAAACTGAGGATGGAAAAACATCATGGAATCGAATCAAATCGTCACTTGACATGATAATCGTAATCTAATTAAATCATGAGACCAGTGACAATTCACACCCCTACCTACCAGCAGGGGCTAACCAGCAAAACCCTGACTAATTGTTTTCATTAGTCTTCTCAAATAGAGAGCGAGAATAAGATGGCGGTAAAGACTAAGGGAAGAGGTAGTCACTTAGTTTATATGCTAATGTTTCCAGTCAATGCACATTCGCAAACAGGAAGCACTCAAGCACTTGTGTCCCTGTTAATGTTATTGGGTAATATTAAAGCTTGAGTTTCTCTCTGCTGTATTGTATGCTATCATAAGCATTACACTTCTGATTCATCCGGTCTAAATAAGCTCTGGATATTTTAGGAGGGTTTTATTGTTTTTTCTGCACTTATTTGCCTGTTTCTGAATTCGATTACATGGGGGAAAGCAATAAACCTGCTTAGTGCATTTCACATAATGGCTTTTGGTAAGTCGTCTTCTCTCCAAAACCATTGTTATGCCTCGGGTTGTGTGTGCAAACATGAAGTTATGCAATGTCATATTTTAATACATGTTTAGTGCAATTTGTCAAAAATAATTTGAATCATGCCTTAGAATATAAATGTCCAAGGGCTTTTAACCACATAACCCTACAGTATCATATTTGATGTGCAAATTTCTAATGCCTCTAAAAATTTTCAACATAATCAAAAGGCTTTTTTGTCAAGTAAAAGGCCTTTCAGTACAATTGTAAAAACATCCATCTTCAGATTGTGGTGTGTTTTTGCTGTGACTTTTAATCAAGTAAACGTAAGATATATCAAATATGATCGATCAGGCTTTTGAGGAACATTTATTTGTCCTTCTTTCAATCATTATTGTATTGCATTGCATTATATATTTTGAAAACTACAAAGCTTTGATCATAAAACTAAGCATTTAGATATCGTAATATTATTGGGAAATATAGGGCCCTATCATACACCCGGTGCAATGCCACGGCAGGCACGATTTTGCTAGTTTTTTTTTTTTTTTTTTGCTTTTAAAGGGAATCGGAGATGACACTGTGATTGGTTTATTGCACGTTATGCCCAAGAAACACCCATGACTCATTAGAAATAGGTACAACCCTTTTGGACCATGTGCCTTGTGCGCCAACCATTTTTTCCATCGTTAAACTAGCAAAAGTGGATTCGGACACCTGCGCCATGTGCTTCAGACCATTAGATCTTTAAAATCTTGACCAAAACTTGATGCACCTCTTGATTGAAATAACATCACAACATTTCCACCAAGAAGTGCGTAAATATGTGACCCTGGACCACAAAACCAGTCATAAGTGGTACAAGTATATTTGTAGCAATAGCCAACAATTCATTGTATGGGTCAAAATTATCAATTTTCTTTTACGCCACAAATCATTAGGATAGATCATGTTCCATAAAGATATTTTGTAAATTTCCTACTGTAAATATATCAAAAAAAATATTTTTGTTAGTTGATATGCATTGCTAAAGACTTCATTTGGACAACTTTAGAGGTGATTTTCTCAATATTTTGGTTTTTTTTATCCTCAGATTCCAGATTTTCAAACAGTTGTATCTCGGCCAAATATTGTCCTATCCTAACAAACCATACATCAATGGAAAGCTTAATTATTCAGCTTTGATGTATAAATCCAATAAATTTAAAAAAAAAAATGGACTCTTATGACTCTTAGGTTTTGTGGGCCAGGGTCACATATATGTGCTAAAGGTTCAATAAAATCAATCCCAAAGTTTGCATTGCTAAACACATTTTTTCTCTTCTCTGCAGGCATATACTCCCTCTGCCTGCTGCCACAATGTTTAAAAACAGCTTGAAAATGTTGCTGACGGGGGGCAAAACCAACAGGAAGAGCCGTAACAGCAGCGGTCAGTCTGAACTTTCATGTTTATCCACTACTAAGATATGATTTAAAGATGACTGCATACTTGTTTGTGTTGTGCTATTTTTTAAACGACATGAAGCAGGATATTTGAATAATCATTTGGTAAACTTCCTGTTTGGAAGTTAATATCGAATGCAGTCGCCCTGAGCTGGTATTACAGAAGTATGTAAGAGAACGAACAGCCTAAAGCCTTGATTATCCATCATGCCTCAGTGCTGGAACTAATTTCTCTCTGGGATACTGGGATGTTCTGCCAATATATGGGTTTCCATATGCTTCCTGATATAACTGACAGATCTGCAGCAGGCAGCGAATGAGGGATGTAGTCTCAGCCTCAGACGGCACGTCCACAGGCCATTCACTGACCGTCTGATGCACATCACACCAAACACTTGAAAGGATCACAAGATTACCCCACAGCAACACAATTTTCAGGCGCACATGTTTTTTTTCAGTTTGCCAGGAAAAAACTCTCTTTTTAACTGGTGAGAAAAATGGATAACTGGATTTGCCAGGTAAATGGCTTCAAATCTTTGAAAGATATTCAGAGATTGGTTTAAGTTGCGTGCAAACTAGATTTTCTTGAGCAGAACTGCTTTCTGTCTGTGAAATTACCAATAGTTACGATAAATTCATAAAGATAAATTCTACATACTATTGGTGTAGTTTTAGAATAAAAAAGGAAAACGTGGCAGTCATGTGGTTTTGTAAAACTTATGTTGTTTTTAACTAAAGTTTCAATTTAACAACTGTAAAAATGTCATGTGGTGTAACCATGTAAAAATACTTTCCTTGTATACATGTCAGTGTATATTTTACAAATATCACAAATTATTAGTTCATTAATATTACTTTATTTATAGGGGGTTTGTACCATATGACATTTTATAACCTCCTCTGACTCTTTAATTATGTTTCTATGGCAAATATGTGTTTCTAAGACAACACTAATAACATTGAAATGATTCTGTGTAATTTGAGTAATCAGCAGACTAAACCTCAATACTATAGGTCGCAAATGCCTCATTGATAAACTTTAATAATTAAAATTAAAAATTTAGTAATTTTAAGTATTTTTAGCTAGACATTAGTAATCCAACTCTGTGTAAGCTACATTAAACTGTATTATGTCTTTTGTTTATTTTCATACCATGCATTCACACATTATTAAAGGGTTAGTTCACCCAAAAATGAGTGATGGCCGATTTCAAAACACTGCTTCAGGAAGCATCAGAGCTCAAATGAATCAGCGTATCGAATCTGGTGTTCGCAGCACCAAAGTCATGTGATTTCAGCCGTTGGCAGTTTGACACGCGATCTGAATCATGATTCGATACACTGATTCAGTTATGCTCCGAAGCTTCCTGAAGCAGTGTTTTGAAATCGGCCATCACTATATAAGTCGTTATTTTGTTTTTTTTGGCGCACCAAAAATATTCTCGTCGCTTTATAATATTAATATTGACCACTGTACTCACATCAACCGATTTAAATATGTTTTTAGTACATTAATGGATCTTGAGAGAGGAAATGTCATTGCTCCCTTTGAAGGCCTCACTGAGCCATCGGATTTCAACTAAAATATCTTAATTTGTGCTCCGAAGATTAACGAAGGTCTTACGGGTGTGGAACGGCATGAGGGTGAGTAATAATTGACAGAATTTTAATTTTTGGGTGAACTAACCCTTTAATACTCCAAAAAAAGTCAATTATTGGAATTATATAACAGAAATATTTTGAGACAACTACCTTTTGCTGCTTAAGCTGCTGAAATTTTGAATGATTCCATGTGACGTTGCAATGGTCAGAGCTCTCAGAAAATTCCAATTTTACAAGTTGTAATTCCGAGTTCTACAAGATATTCCGATATGGTTGCATCACATGACTTTGATTTGTCAGAGGCTTTTTTCATGAATGATATTATTTATTTTTGAGTAAGTGAATAGATCATGTCATCATGTCCTTGTCCCTTTAACTGCCCTTAAAACTGTGGTTGATTAGATGGGTTCTACTGGTGTAAATCAGCATTTCCTGGCCAAAATAAGCTCCGAAATTAGCCTTTATGAAAATCTGTCTTCTTGAGAATGAGACATTATGAAGTGCAAAGAAACATAAAGAACAGAGGGATTCGTAAAACCCTTTTCTGATGTCAAATTTACTCCCTGTGTAATTAGCCAAACCTCAGTATCATCATCACACAGCCTCTCTAATAGATGTGTTCTCCCACTGGAGCTGGTTTAGTTGGAAGTGATCTCATTAGCCACTGTTTCCAGAGATCAAACACCTATTTCAAATGTTACAGTGATGTCTGAAGCCTTTTGCCACTGGAATGGAGTAACAGTCAAAGCATGTGCAAAATCCTTCCATCCGTCATTAAAATGTATTTTACTGCACAATTCAGAATGTCAAGGAATTTATTTATTTAATTTTCATTTTAGGGTGAACTATGCCTTTAAGCTTGGCCCATAAAGCGATCAAATTTACAGAGTTATTAAAGGGAGCAGGCGGGGGTCGCGATATTTGGTCTTATTTTCAGCATAAAGCATTTGGATTCATTTCAGTTTATTGTGGGCTTGTTGTTATTTGCTGTTTTCAGCAAGATCTGGCAACACGAATTAGATAAGGCTCGTACTGCTTTCCCTGTGATTTCTTGCAACGCACACATAAAGAGAGAAACATCTCTGATGCACATTAAAATACATCATTAATAAGTAGTTGTTCATTTTTTTCTGTACACTCTACATAGAATATTTGTAAATGCTGTATTTTCAGGACTTAACTCGGTTATAGAATGTGGTTCTCATTCCCGTAAATTAAAGGTGAATATATATACAGTCAAACGAAAAATTATTCAGACATTTTTGATATTTTTGATATATTTTTACTGGGTGCAGGACACTATAGTTCATTTATGTAAGTGAGGATAGCACAATAAAGTAAACTGTGACATATTATACCCAAAAATTCTTCATACAGTGGACTACCAGTAAAATTGATAAAAATTTGGAACCAAAAATTATTCAGACACTTTGACCTGACCATGTTTTGCTTAAGTGTTATCTGACATAATTAAGATTATTTTTTCTGACACAGTTTAACTCTCTGATCTCTGAGATCCATTTATTATTTATTATCCAAATTATAAAGTAATTTGAAGTGAGTACACCCCTCACATTTTTGTAAATATTTTATTATAGCTTTTCATGTGACAGCATTGAGGAAATGACACTTTGCTACAATGTAAAGTAGTGAGTGTACAATTTGTATAACAGTGTAATTTTGCTGTCCCCTCAAAATAACTCAACACACAGCCATTAATGTCTAAACCGCTGGCCACAAAAGTGACTACACCCCTAAGTGAAAATGTCCAAATTGTGCCCAAATGTTAGAGACCTTGCGCTCATCCACCTTCCATTTGAGTATGCCCCACATATGCTCAATAGGGTTTAGGTACCCTCAGCTTCTTTAGCAAGGCAGTGGTCGTCTTGGAGGTGTGTTTGGGGTCGTTATCGTGTTGGAATACTGCCCTGCGTCCCAATCTCTGAAGGGAGGGGATCATGCTCTGCTTCAGTATGTCACAGTACATGTTGGCATTCATGGTTCCCTCAATGAACTGTAGCTCCCCAGTGCCGGCAGCACTCATATAGCCCCAGACCATGACACTCCCACCACCATGCTTGACTGTAGGCAAGACACACTTGTCTTTGCACTCCTCACCTGGTTGCCGCCATACACGCTTAGACCACAGGACATGGTTCCAGTAATCGATGTCCTTAGCTTGCTTGTCTTCAGAAAACTGTTTGCGGGGTTTCTTGTGCATCATCTTTAGAAGAGGCTTCCTTCTGGGATGACAGCCATGCAGACCAATTTGATGCAGTGTGCGGCGTTTGGTCTGAGCACTGACAGGCTGACCCCCCACCCCTTCAACCTCTGCATCAATGCTGGCAGCACTCATATGTCTATTTCCCAAACACAACATCTGGATATGATGCTGAGCACATGCACTCAACTTCTTTGGTTGACCATGGCGAGGCCTGTTCTGAGTGGAACCTGTCCTGTTAATTTGGGGCCCTGGAGAAGTTTTGACATGCCCTGACATTTGTGCTTTTTTCAGTTGTTCATAAACATATTAATGCAAAAAGTGTCATTACACTGTATTCAGCACAAACTAGGCTACCATAATATGTGAGAACATGTACGTACATGTTTGTAACGTTTATGCGTGGTTATTGAATAAACAAAAAACTTAAGTCACTGAAATAAGGCCAATAAAAAAAAAAAAAAAAAATTATGTGTTCACAAGACTTCTGGGTATTGGAGGTTGTAGACTAGAGTTTTTGCTTCAAAATGATGTAAAATTATCCTGCCTACTCATTCATATAAATCAATAGAGAGATTTAAATTTTGCAAGACACTTTTTGTCAAGAAACACAGTATGCGTGGAGGCGTGAATCATCATGAATAATCCTGTAATTCACACCTGAGAAGACAAAAGAATCGCATAAAAGACCTGTAATGACCTGCATATTAATGAGGCCTTTCAGTCAGGTAGGCTAAAAAACATGATCACAGAGGGAAAAAAGCTCATCATGGTGTATATCAAACATACAGAAAAAACAGCAATACTGTGAAATATTATTACAATTTAAAATAATGGTATTCTATTATATACTTTAAAATATTATGTATTTCTGTGATGCAAAGTGTCTGAACAATTATGTTACCTCTATGACATTTCATATAGGCTTCTAGCTTAAAAGCATGCATATTTGGAGGAATATTGATGGATTCTCATATGTTTATGTCAATTTTCTATACAGAGGAGTAATATTTATTGAATATTTATTGTCATTACTATGAGCGCTGGATACTGTGTTTTCAATTCATACTTGCAGCCGGAGGGCGCTTTGTGCACATTTAGTCCACATATTAATCTAAAGAAGAAGAGGTCATGTGACATTCCAGGAACTAACAGGCTTCCAGAGATCGCTAACTATGGCTATGCAAAACACTTTTGAAGACAGTAAATACATGATTGAGACGATGTATGCATGTATTGCCTCAGAATTTGCGTCTGAATAGCACTGGCTCCGTGAGCGTGGCCGCATTAGCGGATAATGAGCTGAATCACGGACTTCTGACATGGCTCTTTTTTCATACAGATTACATAAACAGAGAATGTTTGTTTTCGATTTGACTTACACGATTTAAAACCTGACATTTCAACGTTTCTTTAGACATAAGTCTAATTTTTTTGACATTAGTATTCACTAAGTTACAGTTCATTTTCTGAGAACTATCAGATTTCGTTCAGATTTCGTATCATGGATTTCGTTCAGAGGGAAATCCATGTTAGTTTTCTTTATTTTGCAAAAAGCACAACATTTTGTTGTTACTCTGAGTGTGCACAAATAAAAGAAGATATTCTATAGTTTCAATTGATATATTCTGTTTCTGTGCCAAAAATGATGGAGTATTTTAAGTCTGTTTTGCTGCAATGTGAAAAAAAATCTGCAAAACGCGTCGGCGTTTCCCGACTCCAGAGAGTCGGGAAATCTTCTTATAGCCTACGCCATCTTTATGTAGAGCAACAATTCTTTTTTTTCAGATCCTCAGAGAGTTCTTTGCCATGAGGTGCCATGTTGAACTTCCAGTGACCAGTATGAGAGAGTCAGAGCGATTAACACCAAATTTAACACACCTGCTCATTCACACCTGAGACTTTGGGAGAGAAAATAGGTAATTGGGCCCAATTTGGACATTTTTACTTAGGGTTGTAGAGAGGACAGCAAATTTACACTGTTATACAAGCTGTACACTCACTACTTTACATTGTAGCAAAGTGTCATTTCTTCAGTGTTGTCACATGAAAAGATGTAATGAAATATTTACAAAAATGTGAGGGGTGTACTCACTTCTGTGAGACACTTCTGTCTCTTTCCCTCTCTCTTTATTCATCAGCAGAAGTACTTCATGGTCTCTCTGCTTGTTTAGTGCCCTTGACCCATAATGATGATGTTGAAACTATTGAAATGTCGCCTCACTTTCTGACAAACTTTTCCACATATTTCCATCTATCCTTGTGCGCAGTTTTTTCTCTACCTCTCTCTGCCTCTGATTACCTCTTTCTCTTTGTTTCACATTGCATTACACCTTTATGTGTTTACATTTTCTGTTCGCTGTAGATACCTGTCCTTCACACCCGTCCAACCTCATGAATAATGAATGGGTGCACATGTGTAATTATGAGATGAGGGCAGATGTGTGTGTTCTGTAGGTGAAGGGGGCTTTGTCGATGAGTACAGGAATGAGCGAACGCTGTTAATTTCAGATGGAATTCACATTGCTCTCATGGTTTTCATGCTTTAAATTTGTTGATGTTGGAGCCTGGATATATTTTATTTCCTCTATTTAACCTGATCAAAAGCATCAAGGACTTTTGTATTGTGTCAGAGTCTGACAAGTGATTCAGTCACATTCAAGGACGATGAGAAGAAACAGGGATATTAACATTGAGGAGAAAGGCCTGCCTCTGTCTTTTTATACACATGTGGATTTTTTTGCCTATATGTGTGATATGTAGCTACAGGATGATAAAATAATTTCAACTCAAATCAATATTTAATGTCCAAGTATCTATTTATTTGGTATGTAGCTCTATTGCAGTCATCCAGTCGTTATTGCATAATAAACCCCTTCAGGGTGAGACAAGATACTGATCTCGCTGTCCAGGTTTATTTCACAATAATGACCGTCAGACCAAACTATACCTGTTCTACCTTACGTTTATGTATGTGCGAGTAGTCAAGTGCGCCATTTTTCTAAATTATTTTTGTCTCTTTTGCTTTGTGTTCAACATGAATCCTTTTTTTAAATTTATTTATTATTATTTATTTATTTACATTTATTTTTTATTTATTAATAAACAGCAAAGTTGACGTTGACAACACTGATTTGACATCTCTGCAGTAAAGATGCACCTACAGTTAATTTAAACATGTCATGCATTAAACACGGTACTAATTTGGCTTCCACACTTCTCACAAACACTTGGAGATGCACCTAATAATAGCGCACATTTATCTAGGTTAATTTTATAAAGCGAGCGGTCATGTAAAAGTGGCTAACGTTAGGCTACTACTTACATGTTTCAAATGCACTGTCATGAGTCACAGCCTGAACGTAGCCTTAGTCGCAGAAGAAAAAATCCACAGGGCGTGGCAAAATCACACAGTCCATGACGGAAAGATTGTTAACACGGCTGGCCCATGTGGTAATTGTGATGGGCAGGAAATCCAAATGTTCATCTATCATTAATCGCCCTCAAACGTGGCTTATAACAGCACAAACCACATGGAATCTGATCTTTTCTATTCTGATTTGGGCCACTTCCATATGTGGTCCTAAATCAGTTACAGGTCAGATGTTTTGAAATGCAACCTCAAATTGGAATTCATTCAACTTTTAAATCACTATAGATCAACATTCATCACAATTCTGCACTCATGGGAGGCAGATTTTACATACCCAAAGTTATCAAGACAGTTGCAAAAGGTAGTCAGTGGAAGGAAAGTTATGTGTCAGAATTCATAAGTATTACAGTGACAGCTCTATAATACAAACAAAACATGAGGGCTTGTATCATAAATGTTTAAAAACTCTGCTCTCTTTTTTCGCATACCTGTCTTTGTTTTTATATTGCCTGCACAAAAATTCACTGGCTTCCGCGGCAGATCACACTATAAATAAATGCGTAATCGCTTACTTTAAAGGGGACCTATAATGCCCCTTTCACAAGATGTAATATAAGTCTCTGGTGTCCCCAGAATGTGTCTGTGAAGTTTCAGCTCAAAATCCCCCACAGATCATTTATTATAGCTTGTCAAATTTGCCCCTATTTGGGTGTGAGCAAAAACACGCCATTTTTGTGTGTGTCCCTTTAAATGCAAATGAGCTCCTGCTCCCGGCCCCCTTTCCACAAGAGGGCGGAGCTTTAACAGCTCAACAACAACAAAGCTGGAGAATCTCACGCAGCCGAAATGAGGATTGTCAGTATCAAACATCGACAGAGTCAGACACTGATGGAGAGACTCAGGAAGAAGTTACAACTTTTAGAATGAAACTGGACGTTTCTGAATGATTAGTGGATAAATTTATGTAGTTGCTGTGGAGTTGATTCAACTCATCCACTAGCATGTCATCATGTTAATCTTTTGTGCAAATCCAGTGTTGAATTGACCCTTGTTTGTGAAGCAGTCGGGCTTAAAATGACGGCATGACAACAACACTCTACTACAACAACTCTTCCTTTTCTCTAAAGCAGCCCAACATGGCCCTTTATTGCATGTTGCCAGAGGCAGGGTTTATGTAAATTTTGGGGTTTGTGATGTCACCAATCCCGGAAAGAAGAAAAAGAAAATATCTCCCTTTGCATTGAACTTTGCATTAAACTTTGTTGTTTATGCTCAAACTGCAACATTACACACTAACTAAAGTTAAAAAAGTGAAATCATAATCAAAACCCCTTCGTGTTTACTTCAGAATGACAGTGTGCTGCGTGATGTCTTTTTATCATTCCTTTGCACATACAGGTCAGTCCAGGACCATCATCCATCCACACTGGAATCTGATATTGGCCACATTTTAAACAACAATGTGAACAGCTATACAAAAAAATCAGATCTGAGCAGCAAATTGGGAATTGATCATTAAGGCTCGCAGTGTGAATGTAGCCTAAACAACTAATTAAAATGTGGTAAACCAAGACTCTTTGCAACTAACATTTAATTGACTATTAGGGTGCAGCCCTAATGTTTAGATATACTCCAATTGCTTAAGTCCAATATGTTGAGAAATAAGAGGAGCAATGTGAAGTTGAAGTTTGTAGTACTTTGACCATCTTTGACCTCTTATATATCAAAAGGTCAATGAAAATTTGATTCTCTTTATCCGTTTAATCAATATTTCTTATAGCTACCTCATGCTTGGTTTTACCTTTCCCTTATCCTTCATTTGTAACCTCGACCTTCCCTCTAAAGTCATTACCTTTCTATGCCTGGTCCTCCTACGCAGCAGGTAGAGATTGGCATATCAAAATGTGTGTGTGTGTTTGTGCTTTCTCAGTATAGAGAAATGCTTGTGGTTTAAGATTGGTCTGTCTTTGTATCTTGCATTCAGATAAACTTGTCTGAATGTGCTTATTTTAGGACTGTCAATCAAATTATTACACAATATGGTTGTTTTAGAAATGATCACGTTACAAATACATTTAAAATTGAAGTAAAATTTTTGCTACATTACTGGCTCCAAAACCTGTGCTCTTTCTCTTCTCTCTGATGTGTTTGTGTGTTTCTGTTATAAGCAGGGGGGAAATCGATGCAGTACAGTATTGCAATACTCTTTCCTCACAATAATGAATCGATATTGTGTTGATGTGTGCTTTTGAGAAAGTTTGCCAGATTAGTGGCATCAAATGTTTGAAAAGTATTCAGAGTTTTGAAGAACTTGGACTACGTTCACACTGTCAGTCCAAATCCAATATTATTTATTAAATTGACATAAGCAAAAAAAAAAAAAAAGCCTCGGTTTTGGGGTCACGGTTCAATACGAGTAAGGTACAACAGGAAAAAGCAACAAGTCCCCAATGCTAGGTTTCTTTTCATTTATTTTGAACAGACAGTAATCCCCCCTGAGGTAGTTAGTACAGTACAGCCTCCTATTAAGTGCAAGCAGTGCACTCTTGCTGCATAGGTCATATTTTTTGTAGGGCTGATAAAAAAACAAATGTTATTTTGTCACAATCAGCTACAAAGCTGAAAAGCATCTCTTGTGTTATAAAAGTACAAAATAAATAGAATAATGAAAAATAAAACTTGTGAAAAGATACATTTTTGCACTCCTGTAGTCTTTTTCTGCCTAGCTCCTGTGACTGACACATCAGAATGATGTTGTCTGCCCATTATGCCCATCATTATAACAGCAGAAACATCTTAAAATACTCCATCATTTATGGTCATACAGATAAAAGTAAGACATCATTCAAAACTATTGTTATTTGTGTACTCTCACAATAAAAACAAAACATTGTGCTTTTGTAATATACAGAAAACGAAACAGCGTAGTCTACTAGCAAGCTCTTGCATGCCATCTGAAATATTTTGGGTTGGTGCATACATAGCTCTCACTTAGAAACTGTCTGGGATTCGTGATCCAGTTTCAGGCGCCTTAGTCCACGCAGAGCTTTTCAGAAAGTTAACGTGCACAATTAATCTATTTCAGAGTGACAGTATGAGATTAATACAATGTTACAATACAATACAGTCTCCAAAACTGCAGCTCTTGTGGGGTGTTCCTGGTATGCAGTGGTCAGTATCTATCAAAAGTTGTCCAAGGAAGGAACAGTGGTGAACCGGCGACAATGTCATTGGCGGCCGAGGCTCATTGATGCATGTGGGGAGCGAAGGCTGGCCCGTGTGATCCAATCCAACAGATGAGCTACTGTAGCTCAAATTGCTCAAGAAGTTCATGCTGGTTCTGATAGAAAGGTGTCAGAGTGCATCACAGTTTGTTGCAAATGGAGCTGCATAGCTGCAGACCAGTCACGGTGCCCATGCTGACCCCTGTCCACCACCGAAAGTGCCAACAGTGGACACATGAGCATCAGAACCGGAACACGAAGCAATGGAAGAAGGTGGCCTGGTCTGATGACCAGTGTGTCGCTTACCTGGGGAACACATGGCACCAGGATGCACTATGGGAAGAAGGCAAGCCAGCGGAGGCAGTGTGATGCTTTGGGCAATGTTCTGCTGGGAAACCTTGGGTCTGCCATCCATGTGGATGTTACTTTGACACGTACCACCTACCTAAGCATTGTTGCAGACCATGTACACCCTTTCATGGAAACGGTATTCCTGGTGGCTGTGGCCTCTTTCAGCGGGATAATGCTCCTGCCACAAAGCAAAAATGGTTCAGGAATGGTTTGAGGAGCACAACAATGAGTTTGAGGTGTTGACTTGGCTTCCAAATTACCCAGATCTCAATCCAATCGAGCATCTGTGGGATGCGCTGAAAAACAATTCCGATCCATGGAGGCTCCACCTCGCAACTTACAGGACTAAAGGATCTGCTGCTAACATCTTGGTGCAGAGCACACATCTTGGTACAGACCACAGCACACCTTCAGGGGTCTAGAGGAGTCCATGCCTCGACGGGTCAGGGCTGTTTTGGCTGTTTTGTATATATATAGTAGTCAACATTTGAAGTGGATCAAAACCTTTCAAAGTTGTCCTAAAACCTTCTTCTTAGGACAACTTTGATGAACTTTTTTGATCCACTTTCTGCTATCTCTCGCTCATATATATATATATATATATATATATATATATATATATATATATATATATATATATGAGCGAGAGATAGCAGAAAGTGTGTATAAAATTATTTAAACAATTGCACGGTAGTTTAGTTTCTCTGAAAAAAAAAGTTTAAATATTTGTTTTTTTATACTCTGATCTATTATTGTGGTTTAATCTGTTTCAGATAATCTGTTTTCCGATCCTAAACGGCACCTAAAAATAAATCCAACTTGATTGCATGTCTCTTCCTGTCTAAAAGGCAGTGCGCTGCATGAGACCGTTTGCTTGATTGAAGGTTTGATATAACTCATGAAATTTCAAAGCAATGTCATATTAACATCTTACTTTCTGTGATGAAACATATTGCAACACTTGGTACATCCAACACTTGACAGGAACCACAATAGGCGTTGTATCATGGAATCCCGGGCCCTTCCCACGCCTGCGCCTTAGCGAGACTCTTAACCGTGTCGTTTATTCGTGCTTGGCTTCTCAGGGTGAAGGTGCAGATCCAGACCTGTGGTTATTAAACCGCTCAGATTACTCTTATAAACCCCAATGGTTGCTAATGCGCATTCATTAGGGATTGTTCTATAAATTTATCCTATTGAAATGGGCTTACAGTAACTGATCGATTAGATTAACGATGCACGGTATTAAATTTCTCCTTCTCTAAGCTCGGCTCTGACATACTGTAGTACAGTACCGGACATTTGTCATCTGCCTGCTTGGATGCACTCATGTCAGTTTCTGCCAAGAATTACCATATCACATTCAGTCTCTCAGACTGAGGAGTGTGTGACTGTATGTGTGTGTGTGAGTGTGATTTTGTATTATTTTTTTGATTGGACTGACACTTCCTCCTGTCAGTAGTGTAGCTGTGCCGCTCGTCTGCTGATTGCTCTGTCCAGTCTCTGACGCACACACTCACAGAGATCTGCGTCACTGTAAGGAACCCACAGAGTTTATGCATTTCTCATAGACACACACTTTAATATGGCCTTTAACCCTAAAGTACTGCACTCAGTGAAGCAGAATAGCTCTTTTTTTTTTACATCAATTTCTTGTCCTTTCTAAATTACCCATTTATATAAATATTTGTTTGTGTCCTTTTTCAGTTTTAATATAATATAATATATTTAAAGGGGTCCTTGATTATGATTTCACTTTTTTAACTTTAGTGTGTAATGTTGCTGTTTGGGCATAAACAACATCTGCGAAGTTACGACACTCGAAGTTCAATGCAAAGGGAGATATTTTCTTTTACAGAATTCACTGTTTAAGGACTACAACAAACGGCTAATAGGAACTACAATGAGCTTCTTCCTGGGTTAGTGACATCACTAACCCTAAAATTTACATAAGCCCCGCCCCTGAGAACACACAACAAATGGGGTGAGGCCATGTTGGGCTGCTTTAGAGAAGAGGAAGAGTTGTTGTAGTAGAGTGTTGTTGACATGCCGTCATTTTACGCCAGACTGCTTCACAAACGAGGGTCAGTTCAACACTGGATTTGCACAAAACATTAACATGACGGTACATGCTAGTCAATGAGTCAATTACATAAATTTATCCACTAACCATTCAGAAACGTCCAGTTTCATTCTAAAAGTTGTAACTTCTTCCTGAGTCTCTCCATCAGTGTCGACTCCAGGTTTGAACAATGTAAGGCTGAACAAAATCCTCATTTTGTCTGCGTGAGATTCTCCAGCTTTGTTGTTGTTGAGCTGTTAAAGCTCCGCCCTCTTCTGGAAAGGGGGCGGGAGCAGCAGCTCATTTGCATTTAAAGGGACACACACAAAAACGATGTGTTTTTGCTCACACCCAAATAGGGGCAAATTTGACAAGCTATAATAAATGATCTGTGGGGTATTTTGAGCTGAAACTTCACAGACACATTCTGGGGACACCAGAGACTTATATTACATCTTGTAAAAAGGTCCCCTTTAAAATAGAAAACAGTTATTTTAAATTGTAAAAATATTTAACAATATTACTGTTTACTGTGTTTTCAATCAAATAAATGCAGCCTCTGTGAGCATAAAAATCCCAACCACATTCCTGGAAGCCCCCCAACACTTAATCAAACACACCTGATTCAGATAATCAGCTCATTAGTAGAGACTCCAAGACCTGAAATGGGTGTGTCAGACAAAGGAGACATACAAAATATACAGTGTTGGGGGGCCTCCAGGAATGTGGTTGGGAACCACTGATTTATGGACTTTTCTTAGTGTACTGTTATATTTCCGTTCATTGCCTCTCTGTGTCGCCTCAGTCTGAAGTAACTGTTAGTGATGACAGTGCTGTCTCACTGCTGTCACACTGACTGAAGGAAGTGAGGACAGACATCTCTCTCTCATTCACACACACATGCACTGATGAGCTTGATGCAAGGCTAACATTTTAACCTTCATAGGCATGAGAATAATGGCAAAATAAAATAGTACTAGATCAAAAAACCTCAGGAACACATTGATGTGATGACGACCAGTTGGAAACTGCAGTAGAATAGACACCGCTAGCAGCCAAAAGCACAGAGACTCTGACCTCCAGCAATTTAAATCACTGTCAGTGTGAACGGCCATTAAAGCCACTGATCCAGACCTATAAAGCTGCTGTGATGAATTTAATCTCCACTGATGTCCCATATTTCTCTCCCTACTGAGGCAAGCATAGCCTCTCCAGACCGGCAGTATATTGTGCGAGCACCTCTTATAGTCTCCGCAGTTTGACATCTCACGCCAATAGAGCTAATGAGCCTATGAATCTGTCCCAGTCCTGCCTGGGTGTTGCTATGGTGTTGCTAATCTGTTGTAAGTAGTTGTCAGGGTGTTGCTACTGTATACTGTTGTCAGTGTGTTCTGTGTGGTTGTCAACAAGTTTCTGTGCTGTTGGTAGGGTGTTCTGGGTGATTTGGTGGGATATTGCTATAGAATGCTGTTGCTAAGAAGTTCTGAGTGGTTGTCAACATTTTTCTGTGTGGTTGCTAGAGTGTTGCTAAGGTTTTTTACTGACTCAAGCCTATCCACAAGTCTCAGTGATTTTAAAAATCTGAAAATCTCTTACAGGTGCTTATGAAGGTGTGTCTCAACAGGTAAAAATTAGGCTACTTCCAGTAAAAGGTCCAACATATTAGGTATATTTTTAGCTGAGTTGCTATGTGACATATGAGTGAATAGGCTAAACACAAATGTGACCTCTTTTTGAATGTTTAAATTCAGTGAATTTTGGCTTGCATTTCTGTAATCAAAGCTGAATATCTTTTCCATAATCTGGCTAAACACCCTCTGGCTCCGCCTGCTACAATAGCCACGCCCCAAACTCTCACTATAGGTTGAGCTGGAAAGTGATTGACGGATTTGAGTGGACCGTTCTCAATGTATTGATGGTCTGGGAGGCTCAATGTTTACACTTTTGTGGGAGATAAACCCATGAATATCATACTAATAGTAGTCTGTGAACAATAAACTGGGTTAAAGTTATAGTTCACCCAAAAATGAAAATGATGTTTATCTGCTTACCCCCAGGGCATCCAAGATGTTGGTGACTTTGTTTCTTCAGTAGAACACAAATGCAGCTGAATAATGCGTGTAAATGGGAACTCCATCTATAAGAGTAAAAAAACCATGATAGACAAATCCAAATTAAACCCTGCGTCTCTTGATGACACACTGATGTCCTAAGACACAAAACGATCGGTTTGTGCGAGAAACCGAACAGTAGTTATATCATTTTTTACTTCTAAAACACCACTACTGTATGTCCAACTGCCCTCCACATCCGGTTAGTGAGGTCTGAATGTGCTCTGACAACGGAAGTGATGTCTCGCACTCATTGAAGCAAAGCACGAGACATCACTTCCGTCATCAGAGCGCGTTTTCTGACCTCACACACCGGATGCTCAAGGCAGTTGGACATAGTGGTGTTTTAGAGGTAAAAATTATATAAATACTGTTCGGTTTCTCGCACAAACCGATCGTTTCGTGTCTTAGGACATCAGTGTGTCGTCACGAGCCTCAGGGTTTAATTTGGATTTGTCTGTCGTGTTTTTTTGACTCTTATAGATGGAGTTCCCATTGACACGCATTATTCGGCTGACAGACGGCAGCGGTTGGAGTTAACCCTCAGGGGTCTGAGGATTTTTGGGGCCCTGGAGAAGTTTTGACATGCCCTGACATTTGTGCTTTTTTCAGTTGTTCATAAACATATTAATGACAAAAGTGTCATTACACTGTATTCAGCACAAACTAGGCTACAATAATATGTGAGGAACATGTATGTACATGTTTGTGTTTTTGAAGGAATAACGTTTATGCGTGGTTATTGAAAAAACAAAAAACTTAAGTCACTGAAATAAGGCCAAAAAAAGTATATTAAATCTGTGTTCACAAGACTTTTGGGTATTGGAGGTTGTAGACTAGAGTTTTTGCTTCAGAATGAAGTAAAAATTATCCTTCCTACTCCTTCATATAAAACAATAGAGAGATTTAAATTTTCTAAGACACTTTTGGTCAAGAAACAGTATGCATGGAGGCGTGAATCCTCATGTATAATGGGTGATTCTCACCTGAGAAGACAAAAGAATTGAATAATAATGACCTGAAATGACTTGCATATTAATGAGGCCTTTCAGTCAGGTAGGCTGTGAAAAAACCCTCTGTGATCATGCTGATAACAGGATTAAAGTCCACTCAGGACAAAAAAAAAAAAAAAACATGATTTTTGTGATCTCATGCATGCACGTATTATTGCACATGATATGAAGAAAATTTTGTATAGGCCTATGTTAAATTACACTACCAGTCAAAAGATTGAACACATTGCTATTATAATGTTTTTAAAAGAAGTCTCAAGTCTCTAACCAAATAATGGTTTTCTATTTTAATATACTTTAAAATATAATGTATTTCTGTGATGCAAAGCGTCTGAACATTCCTACCTCTAGGGCATTTCATATAGGCTACTATATTTGTTATATTATAGAGCCTAAATGTTGATGTGCAGTTGACAAACTATACATCATTAAAAAGGTCTAAGACTCAAGCTTCACATTTTGACTCTTAAAATCTTATATTGACCATAATTTCTTAATATGCTTAAAAGCATGCACATTTGGAGAAATATTGATGGATTCTCATATGTTTATATCAATTTTCTATACAGAGGAGTAATATTTATTATTCTATATTTATTGTCATCATTATGATCGCTGGATGCTGTGTTTCTAATTCATACTTGAGCCAGAGGGCGCTCTGCCCCTTTTGTCCACAAATGCCTCAGTAAAAGAAGAGGCATATCGTGTGACAATCAAGGAACTAACAGAGGCAAGAGATCGCTAAATATGGCTATTCAAAACACTTTTGAAGACAATAAATACACGATTGAGACGATGTATGCATGTATTGACTGAATTTGCGTCTGAATAGCGCTGGCTCCGTGGGCGTGGCCGCATTAGTGGATAATGAGCTGAATCACAGACTTCTGACATGGCACAAATCATAATTTGTGTTCTACTGAAGAAACAAAGTCACCTACATCTTGGATGCCCTTGGGGTAAGCAGATAAACGTCAAATTTTCATTTTTGGGTAAACTATGTCTTTAAGAGAATGTATTTTACGTCATACATTGCGTCACAGGTTATTCTTGTGGCGCAAGTCGACTTGTGCAGTATGCGTACGGTCGTCTGCCGGAAGCTAGTTATTTTGGTTTCTAAAGTTTTTAAATATGGATATTTTTCTTACAAAAACCATCGCTTCACTTCGGAAGGCCTTTATTAACCCCCTGGAGCCGTATGGATATCTTTTATGATGGATGGATGCACTTTTTTTGGCTTCAAAATCGCGTCCCCCATTCACTACCATTATAAAGCTTGGAAGAGCCAGGATATTTATCATAACTCTTATTGTATTTGTCTGAAAGAAGATAGTCATATACACCTGGGATGGCTTGAGGGTGATTAAATCATGGGGTAATTTTCACTTTTGGGTGAAATATCTCTTTAAAAATGTGAGGTCATTGTAAGTGTGCACAACTTTTCAAATGTTTGTGGTCTGTAAGATTTTTTTATTGATTTTGAAAGAGCTTTTCTGCTCACCAAGGGTGTATTTATTTGATAAAAAATAAAGTAAAACATTAGAATATTATTACAATTTAAGGTAACTGTTTTCTGTATGAATATATTTTAAAATGTAATTTATTCCTGTGATCAAAACTGAATTTTCAGCATCATTACTCCAGTCTTCAGTGTCACATGATCCTTCATAAATCATTCTAATATGCTGATTTGCTGCTCAAGAAACATTTTATTATCATCAATGTTGAAAACAGTTGTGCTGCTTCATATATTTTGTGGAAACCATGATTTTTCAGGATTCTTTGATGAATAGAAAGTTCAAAAGAAAGTTAGTATCTTTGATGTCAGTGCAGTTTTTTTTTTTTTTTTTTTTGAGAAATACCCCTAAACACGACTCTTGCCTTTGCAATATACAGTCTCAGTCCATATATCAGACCCCGTTCACCCTGCATTGAATGAAGTGGAGCCACATTCAGCCTGTCAGCCCACGTCAGCTTCTCTCCTCTCCACCTCCGCGATATTGCCCTCGTCTGCTGGGAGCAGATTGAAGAGCAACTCATTTGTTAAGAGGACCTGTTGCTGGTGCTGACAAGTCCATCACTGTCCTGTCACTGCCAGCATCTTGTCTACCCAGAGTTTAGTAGGTGGCAGATCCAAAACAATCTGTCTGATGGACGAGTCTGATGTGTTAGTTCTGCTATGGTGTTGTGACTTGAGGTGAGCTGGATCTTGGTTAGTCATCTGTTCTGCTAGCCTGCTGAAACCTTCTCTGCAGCTTTCTCTGTAATTGCACAGATGGGCCTCTGACTGGTGTCTGGCTGCTTACACTGTAAAAAATTATTTTCATGATTTGTTATCATAACATTTTTTATTTTCTCAACTTCAACAATTAATGTAATTCAAATAGCATAATATTTTGAGTTTCTGTTGATTAAACCGATCGCCTTCATTGCATTAACTCAAATTTTTAATTTCAATGAACTCAGAAATTTTAAGTCAACCAGGTAAGTTACTTTTTTAAGTTAAACCAACAATTCTTATTTACAGTTTAGGAGTTATTACACTTGGACAGCGTTGGTTGCAAATATTTATAAGCGATTTGGTGCAACCATTTATATTAAAAATATAAGCAATGAAGTTGTTTTAAAATATTAATATGTCCACCAAATCAAAAGCATGTGGTACAACAAACATGCAAAGAAAAAAATAAAATAAATAAACAAACCCTAAATTATGTCAAGAAAGGTTTTTAAATTTAAATATTTATTTTTTCTTTATCATAGAGGCTAATACAGTATTTCACACTGAGCCGTATTACTGGTCAGAAGACATGAATATCTCACAAACTTTGTAGATGCAAATTACAAAATTATTGCTGTAAATAGTGCACATCAGATCTTTAATTGTAGTTTGCTAAATCTCCAATTGAATCATTCAAATGTAGCATTGTTTTATGTCTGAAAATATAATTGGCCTAAATGAAAATAAAATGTTGTTTGCAGAAGTATTCAGCAAGATTGCTCAGACTGCTGCTTTCCTGGATAAAACACCCACTGTTAAGGGAATATTCAGGCTTTGAATCTGAAAGACAGCTGTGAAAGAAAAATGAACACTTGAAAGTAGAGTTGAAGTTAACAGTTTAAATATTATACTGTTTATCAAAGATCTGACACTGCAGAAGAAGTGTGTCAAAACTCATTAAATAGCACACAGTGGACAATTATCATTTTGAAGAAGCTACAGAATTTGATTTTATATACATAAAAGTAAGCAAAATAATCTTAGTCCAAACTGAAAACAAGATTATATATCTTGTTCTTGGTTTGAAATAAGATTATTTTGCTTACCCCATTGGCAGATTATTTTGCTTGTTTTAAGGAAAAACGTACTTAATTTTGACTTATTTTTCCTGAAAACAAGAAAATAATTTGTACTTGTCAAGAAAATGCTTCTTGATTTAAGAACTTTAAGATATTTTGACTAGAAACAAGACAAAAATTCTAAGTAAGAACCATCCACTGCAGCCCTCCACCAGTCGGGGCTTTATGGCAGAGCGGCCCGACGGAAGCCTCTCCTCAGTGCAAGACACATGAAAGCCCGCATGGAGTTTGCTAAAAAACACCTGAAGGACTCCAAGATGGTGAGAAATAAGATTCTCTGGTCTGATGAGACCAAGATAGAACTTTTTGGCCTTAATTCTAAGCGGTATGTGTGGAGAAAACCAGGCACTGCTCATCACCTGTCCAATACAGTCCCAACAGTGAAGCATGGTGGTGGCAGCATCATGCTGTGGGGGTGTTTGTCAGCTGCAGGGACAGGACGACTGGTTGCAATCGAGGGAAAGGTGAATGCGGCCAAGTACAGGGATATCCTGGACGAAAACCTTCTCCAGAGTGCTCAGGACCTCAGACTGGGCCGAAGGTTTACCTTCCAACAAGACAATGACCCTAAGCACACAGCTAAAATAACAAAGGAGTGGCTTCACAACAACTCTGTGACTATTCTTGAATGGCCCAGCCAGAGCCCTGACTTAAACCCAATTGAGCATCTCTGGAGAGACCTAAAAATGGCTGTCCACCAACGTTTACCATCCAACCTGACAGAACTGGAGAGGATCTGCAAGGAGGAATGGCAGAGGATCCCCAAATCCAGGTGTGAAAAACTTGTTGCATCTTTCCCAAAAAGACTCATGGCTGTATTAGATCAAAAGGGTGCTTCTACTAAATACTGAGCAAAGGGTCTGAATACTTAGGACCATGTGATATTTCAGTTTTTCTTTTTTAATAAATCTGCAAAAAGTCAACAATTCTGTGTTTTTCTGTCAATATGGGGTGCTGTGTGTACATTAATGAGGAAAAAAAATGAACTTAAATGATTTTAGCAAATGGCTGCAATATAACAAAGAGTGAAAAATGTAAGGGGGTCTGAATACTTTCCATACCCACTGTATATATAAACACACACATATACACACACATTACATATATACATTTTCTAAAAATATGTTCTCTAACATAAAAATACATCCCCACTGACTGATTTCTGATTGCCTAGTTTTCAGAGTCTAGTGGTTGTTGCAGATAATTTCTAGTGCTAAGTGTGTCAAATAGTAGGACATATAGCATTTAAGAGCTTTAAAAACATAAAGGAAACTTAACGTTTCACTGTAGAATATGTTATTGTTTAAATTGAGGAAAAGTGTCTGAATACTTGAAGCACTAATGTATACTTCTACGGAGAGCTTCATTTTCTGTAAATGTGTTTCCATAAATGGAAATATTATGTGTTAGAGAGGATGACTAATGTGAATGTAGATGTATGTGCTCTTGTCTTAACAGATGTCTGTGTTATTGCTCTATCAGTGATGATTAATTCAAGTGCATCTGTTCACTTTAAAGTGAGGGTACTCAATAACACTTTCTGCTGTTATACATGTACATACTGTACATCTGCACACACGTCTTCAGTACTGACACTGAGGAAATATGGACAGAATACAATTCAGTGAAGCTGTTTTAGATAGATCTTAAAATCTGCATGTTGCTCGAGTAAGCATTAGAAATTATCCCGAGGGATAAAATGATCCCAATCAAAAGGAATTTGTTTTGGTTTACAGGAGCGCAGCTCATCACAAAACTTTCAGGGTCTGTAAAATGTATTAATAAGTTAATACTTTTATTCAGCAACATTAAATTATCAAATTATCAGTAAAGACAATGTTATAAAAGATTTTTATTTCAAATAAATGCTGTTCTTTTGAAAACTGAAAAAAAAAATGTATCACAGTTTTCACAACAATATTAAATGGTTAGTTCACCCCAAAATGTTAAATTCTGTCATCATTTACTCACCCTCATGTTGTTCCAAACCTGTATGAGTTTCTTTCTTCTGCTGAAAACAAAAGAAGATGTTTTGAAGAATGTGGGTCTTCTTTTGTGTTCAATTTTTGTGTTTAACAGAAGAAAGAAACTCTTACACACTGTAAAAAATGACCGTGATTTTAACAGTAAAAGACTGTAAAAATGCTGCGGTGAAAAACTGTCAATTGGTTTACAGAAAGTTTCCGTACTATATACGGTGAATAACTGTAATAGATCTAACGGTACATTTAATGTAATTTTATGGTAAAATATCGTTAAATTCACAGTTTTTGGAAGTGAAAAAATAACAATTCATTGTAAAATTTACAGTGAAATCCATAAATTGACATTCCCACAATTCCCTGCGTGACACTTCACATTTATATATTTTCATTGAAATAACTCTGTTTCTTCTTAGTTTTTCTCATTTTTTTTTCTAATCAGTTATGTACATTAGGGTTTTATGTTACATCTGAATGTTGTTAAATTAATGTTTATTGCATTTTTAAAATTTCATGCATGTTACCATGATGGTGTTTAGTGTGTGTGTGTGAATGACACTGTGTGCACCTTCTATATGTTAGTGGTTTCCTTCTCAAGCTTGTGGAAAATCTGCTTGTGATGAACTTTGATTCATCATGTGACTCTTATCACCACTGTGTTTGGTGACTGTCAGTGTATTATAAAGGTACAAAACATATGTTAGTACTTCATTAGGTTGGTAAATTAACATTATATCAGTTAATGAAATACGTTATTTTACCATAAATTTAACAGATTTTTTTTACGTTGCTACTGTATTTTTTACGGTAAAGTTCTGGCAACCACAGCTGCCGTTTTTTTACCGTAAATTTTACTGGGATTTTTTTTTACAGTGCAGGTTTGGAACAACATGAGGGTGAGTAAATGAAAACAGAATTTTAATTTCGGGGTGAACTATCCCTTTAAGCAGCACAACAAAAGCTCATGTGACACTGAAGACTGTGGTAATGGCTGCTGAAAAATAAATAGAAAACAGTTATTTTAAATAGCAATAATATTTCACAATAGTACTATTCTTATTGTATTTTTATCATATAAATGCAGCCTTGGTGAGCAGAAGACACTTCTTTCAAAGACATTAAAACAAAAAAACAACAACAAAAAAAGTACTGTCCCCAAAACAATCAAGTTTTACTAGTGTTTGAATCAAAATTACAGTTTGTTTGAATCAAAATAAAGGAAGCTGAATGAATCAGATTAATTCAAAAAGACTTTCACAATTCATTAAGTCATGTTTCTTTTTAATAATTGTAAAGCGAAGCATCTGGATATGCAAATTATGCCATCACTCATTGGCTTAGATGGCAGGACATCTTTTGCATATTTAAGTGGAAAAAAATGATAAACAGCTTTGACTTGACACAGATGAAATTGTTGTTTTGATGAATGACAGATAAAAATTTAAAGGTGAAGTCTGTAGTTTTCTGTGATGCTATAGGAACCTAGCGGAATTATAAAAATACAGTATATTTTCAAACAAACTTTGCTTGTTGCATCTCTCCCGACTCAAACACTACTTTCAATAAAAGGTCCAACATATTAGGAATACTTTTAGCTGCTTGTGTTGCTATGTGTCATATGAGTGAGAAGGCTGAACACTTCTGTGAATTTGAGTGTCTCGATTATAGTAAACCAATCCAACGTCATGGTCCACTATAATCGGTAGGGCTGCACGATTAATCGCATGCTATTCTCACGCGCATTTCGTCAGTAAAGCCGGTTCACCAAGCTTATGATTAAATCTCATATTTGAAATCACTAATGAAATCTGACAACAACTATCCTACAAGTTTTGTTTCTAAACGCAGCGCCTTTTAATAGACGGAGCCGTAGTTCACGGACAAGCCACGCAATATCGCAGTTCAGCTTATCGCAGGCGATTCATCTAGCGAATCATGAACGCGATATTGCGTGGCTTTTCAGTGACCTACGGCTCTGTCTATTAAATGCCGCTTCATTTGAAAGCAGGTGATGGCGATTTAGCGCTTTGCACTTCTTTCCATTCGTAGTAATATTAGTGCACCATCTTTGTATTTCTAAAGTCTTTGGTCCCACACTGACTAAACACCCTCTGGTTCCGCCTGCTACAGTAGCCACACCCCAAACTCTCGCTATAGGTTGAGCTGGAAAGTGATTGACGGATTTGAGCGGACCGCTCTCAATGTAGCCTATTGATAGTGTCTGAGAGGCTCAATGTTTACACTTTTGGGGGAGATAAACACATGAGTGCCATACTAATAGAAGTCTATGAACAATAAACTTGGTTAAGAGAATGTATTTTAACCTAAAAAAATCTTGCATACTTCACCTTTAAGGCTGGTCTAAAATAGATGTGGATGTTGGTTAATGCACATGAAAATGAAGTATCATTACTCTCACCAGGTTATTTTAATCACTGGTCAGGCCCTCAGCTCACAATTTAGTATCTCTGGTGTATTGCATCACTATAAATATATGTTTATTTACATAATCGTTATTGCATAATGGCAGGGAGAATATTGCACTGTAAAACTGCACTATTACAGATGATGCTGATGGCCAGTGGGAAGAAACTGTTCTTGTGCTGGATGTTGTGTTCTGGTGTGATTCCCCCCCCCCGTCCTCTTCCTCTGTCTGGAGGTGTATAAGTCCTGGAGGGAGGGCAGGAGTGCACCAATTATCCCTTCAGCGGTCCTGACTCTCTATTGCAGACTTTTTTATGCCTGATTTAATGGCGAACCAAACCATACAGTTATAGAGGTGAATAGGACAGACTCATTCTCTAGTCACACTAGCTGCTGTCTGTCTGAAAGTTAGTGATCCACTGACAGACTGGGCAGGACATAGAGAGCTGGATCATTTCGGCCTAAAGTTGTTCAGAGACTATGGTGTTGAATACCGAATCTACAAATAGGTTCCTTGCATAAGAGCCTTGCATTATCATACATGAATATAGCTGGAAGCAACAATATATGGAGTCCAAACAGAACAGAAAGAAATGCGATATTAAATGCACTGATGTTACATAACTAACCGACTTACAAAGACAATATAGAACTTGGAATAATATCATATGACAATATACAGTATAATTCAGACTCTCTGGTTTAAAGAGATAGTTCACCCAAAAGTGATAATTCTGTCATCATTTACTCATCTTCATGTCATTCCACCTGTGTGACTTTCTTTCTTCCGCAGAACAAGAAGTCTCTTTTTTTATTTTATTTTTTATTTTTTTGGTCCATAAAATGAAAGTCCAGTGGTCTAATGATGTTTTGGACCCCTTTGACTTTAATTGAATGGACAAAAACAGTTAAAATGTTCATTTTTGGCTGAACTATCCTTTTTAATTGCCATTTGATTAGTGTTTACAGTATTTATTAATTAGTGTTTTGCTTTGTTGAGAGAGAGAGAAAAAAATTAAGTCGCATAGGTATATATATATATATATATATATATATATATATATATATATATATATATATATATTGGTTTAATGTAAAATACTGGTAAATTAAATGAAAAGTTCACAAGTTTAAACACTATAAACATGTATTTTAGTTTCAAACACTCTGCAGGAATGGCATTCAGAATGGAAAGGACAAATATAAATGTAAATCAAACATAATTTCTAGTGGCGTTCATTACACTCTAAAAAATGCTGAGTTAAAAACAACCCAAGTTGGATTGTTTGAGTTGTTTTAACCCAGCGGTAGGGTTAAATGTTTGCCCTGTATATGGGTTCATTTTAAGCTAGCCATATAGCAATTTTTAAACAATAGTTGGTTTAAATAAAACTACCCAGCAGGTTGGGAAAACATTTAACCCAACCGCTGGGTTAAAACAACCCAATCGCTGGGTTTGTCCATTTTCAACCCAACTTGGGTTGTTTTTAACCCAGCATTTTTTAGAGTGTAAAATCTAGTATAAACACCAAACCTAAATTAAATAATTTAAAGCGAAACCGAAACTACCGCCACATGCAAATTCATGTACAAATAAACTCAAGATTATGTACCACTCTCATTCGTCACAAATTCAAATGTGTGCGCTTTGTGAAGTTTTGCCTGCTTGAGGTTAATTGCATTAAATTGCATTATAAGTCACTTTAGAATAAAAGTCTCAGCACATTTCAGAGGATAAAAAATGTGACTTGTATTCCAGAAAATTGGGTGTATATATGCATCCACCTGTTTGTATGATTTCAACCCAACCGCTTAAAAAATGTTGACCGCAACTTCACTTCTTGGGCCTTTAATGAAGCTCACTCAGCCGAATCACTGCTGTGGGATAAATGCAAAGATACATTTATCTCTAATGAATGATACTAACATGTTCAATAGGCATCTCAGTAAGAGACCAAAACCCATCAACCTGAACTCTGAGCATCTGAAAACAATGGGTGGATCATATAACCACAGCAAAGTGATTCTTGATATTCAGTGGGAGTTCATAAGAAACCTTAAACCTCACGATAGTCTGGGCCTGTTGAGCAGTAATGATTGTGTTAATGTTGCTGATTGTTTATACCGCTGTGATAATTCTTGTCTTATTTCCTTATTAAAAGAAATGTATGTCTTCATCACCCTCTCACCTCCCCTGCTCGCTTCTTAATGGAAAATTGATAATTGTGACAGTAAATTCCTGTTTGATGCGCTGTAACAAGACAGCAATTTCCGTAAGAAAATGAGCCGCAAGTAATCACCAATGTACACATAATGGCTGAAGCTAATTTAGCATTGGATAATCGAAAGTTTGCAGTAGAGATATGTCTGTGAATTTCTGTGGTCTGTGGTCTCTGTTGTTGCTTGGTTAAAGCTGAAGTGTGTCATTTCTGTGTCACTAGTGTCACCAAGCAGAATTGCAAAAATAAAGAATGTTACCAAAAGGGTTTTTTGAAGACTTTGGGAACCTATTATGCAAAATTCACTTTGATAAGGTGTTTGAACACCGATGTGTGTCCGCAGTGTGCGAGGACAACCAATGGTAAAAATCCACTCACTCTTTTTTCAAAAAAATCCAAAGCAGTCTCTTCAAACGAGATGAATCAGTTTCCCCTGCGATGACTTCATTGTAAGGAGGAGCCGCGCCCACAGCCGGTGACAATCTGCCCTATTAGCATAGACATAAACCTGAATGAGAAGCACAGAGTCCATCATTTCTGTATCCTCGCTGTAGCAGCTGGAGTTGTACAATGTCTACGACAAAAAGGCATTACAAGTGTTGTGTTTGGGATGTACCAATGTACCAAAAAGAGTCTCCAGAGACTCCCACCATCTGAGTCACTGAGGACATTGTGGTTAAATTAAATTTTCGAAGGAAAAGTCTTAAACTTATGCGCCAATCATTTTACGCTGGACTGTTTCACAAACTAGGGTCTTTTCAATGACTCCGGATCGCACATTAAAAGCCGGACCCTGCTACTGATAGTTTTTGACATTTTCAGTGCATGAGATTGTCCTGTTTTGTTGTTGCCGGTGTTCTGGCAATCTCTCCTACGACTGTATGCTGGAGCATGAGCTCTTGAAGCTCCGCCCTCTTCTTGAAAGGGGGCGGGGAGCACCAGCTCATTTGCATTTAAAGGGACACAGAAAAATGGTGTGTTTTTGCTCACCCCCAAAAAGTGGCAATTTTAGCACAATCTGTAGAGTATTTTGAGCTAAAACTTCACATACACACTCTGGGGACATCAGAGACTTATGGCTCATTTCCATCAAATGGTACGGTACAGTACAGTACAATTCGAGGCGGTAAACCCTGATCCAGCATGCGTTTCCATCGCCAACAGTACCCATACTTGATAGGCATGGTATGTGTTCGAAAGTAGTGATCGACGTCATTCTCATGGGAAGAAAGAAAGTGACACCATAAACAACAATGAAGGACATACAGCAAATCTTGTTCTTGCTTCTCGGTATATACAATGGAACATTGCTGTGTTCCAACATTGTGCTGCAACGGTATTGTGTTTATTTAAAGTATATATACATTATATGTACATTGCATTATGACTGTATATTTAAAAAATGGACCCTTTAGGTACCAGACTACTGTGCTAGGTACTCCAATGGAAAGGCTCCCAAAAAAGTGGTACAGTAAATGGAAATAATTGCGTACCGTACTGTACTGTACCGTACCGTACCGCTTTGTGGAAATAAGCCATTATTTTACGTCTTGGAAAAAAGGGGCATAATAGCTTAATGCTGTCACTTCATTAGGTGTAGCCATTGTTGCTTGCTAGGCTAGGCTTGTTGTGTCTCACTTAATACATTTAAGATGAAATGATTCCATTATGTCAGATCTTCTAATCATGTTAATTCCTCTTGTCTGAGATAATTGCATGTTCCTGTGTTGTTTGGAATTAAGCGATTGGTTGACGATGTGACACCTTATATGCTTAAAAATGTCTGGTTGAAGTACAGACCCATAATAGAAACTTTTTTTTTACCTTTTTTATGTCAGTTTGTCAACTGCCCTCTGAGGGTATTTATATTTACATTTATGCATTTGACAGATGCTTTTATTTGAAGAAAAGTATTGTACTGTTTTGAAGGCATCAGTTATTTTTAATATCATACAGTGAGTCTCAAACTCCATTGTTTCCTCCTTCTTATATAAATCTCATTTGTTTAAAAGACCTCCGAAGAACAGGCGAATCTCAACATAACACCGACTGTTACGTAACAGTCGGGATCATTAATATGTATGCCCCCAATATTTGCATATGCCAGCTCATGTTCAAGGCATTACACAAGGGCAGCCAGTATTAACGTCTGGATCTGTGCACAGCTGAATCATCAGACTAGGTAAGCAAGCAAGAACAATAGCAAAAAATGGCAGATGGAGCGATAATAACTGACATGATCCATGATTACATGATATTTTTAGTGATATTTTTGTAAATTGTCTTTCTAAATTTTTCGTTAGCATGTTGCTAATGTACTGTTAAATGTGGTTAAAGTTACCATTGTTTCTTACTGTATTCACGGAGACAAGACTGTTGCTATTTTCATTTTTAAACACTTGCAGTCTGTATAATTCATAAACACAACTTCATTCTTTATAAATCTCTCCAACAGTGTGTAATGTTAGCTTTAGCCACAGAGCACAGCCTCAAACTCATTCAGAATCAAATGTAAACATCCAAATAAACACTGTACTTACGTGATTAGACATGCTGCATGACGAACACTTTCTAAAGATCCATTTTGAGGGTTATATTAGCTGTGTGAACTTTGTTTATGCTGGTTAAGGCAAGCGAGCTCCGGGGGAGGGGAGCACGATATTTAAAGGGGCCGTGCAAGGAATCGGTGCATATATAATTATGGTTCAAAATAGGCAGTTAAAAAAATTAATAAAAAAAAAAATCTATGGGGTATTTTGAGCTGAAACTTCACAGACATATTCAGGGGACACCTTAGACTTATATTACATCTTTTAAAAAGACGTTCTACGGCACCTTTAAGGTTTTTGATTTTATTTAAAGCAACAAAAATACATAGTTCTGTCATGAAACTCTAGATGGCGCAGGCCGATGGGTCTTAACGCAAGCTGATAATTATAGCGTTAACTACTGGCACAAGCTGATTGGTCCATGTCACATCTGCAGCCAATGAGCTTGTTGCTCACACATTTAAAAGGCTGGTTACATTCACTATAGAAATTTGCAGCTCGCTTCAGAGTTCCTCTAAAACCCTCCACCTTCCCCAGCTGCACCTGTATAGATCTGCTATGGGTTATTGATATGCTATTTGTGCAGCAGCACTATGTCTTACTCGCATTAGCATATCGGCGTATGTATTGGCAGTAGCAAGTTCCTGTACTTGCTCTGCAGCACCAGCAATAATCTACAACAACAGCTATAATCTACAGCAGCAGCAATTCAGCAGCAGCGTAGCAGATCTATTCTGCCAAGACCAAATACATTAACACTATCATATCCATTACTAAGCTAACAATCTTCAGAGTTGTCATGATAGAACTTTTTTTTTTTATATGGTATTAGTTTTAGTCTCAGTTAACTATAAAACCCTGGGAAGGCATATATTTTATCAGTTCATAGACAATAATTTTGCAGGATATTTGAACCCATGATATTGGCATTGCAAGCTCTACATTTTGAGCTTCAGGTAAGGTTTATTTAATTAAAAATACAGTAAAAAACAGTAATATTGTGAAATATTATTACAATTTAAAATAACTGTTTTCTATTTGAATATATTTGACAAAGTAATTTATTCCTGTGATCAAAGCTGAATTTTCAGCATCATTACTCCAGTCTTCAGTGTCACATGATCCTTCAGAAATCATTCTAATATGCTGATCTGCTGCTCAAGAAACATTTAATGTGTACAATTGTATAAAATATTTGTGTACAATATTTTTTTTCAGGATTATTTGATGAATAGAAAGTTCAAAAGAACAGTGTTTATCTGAAATCTAATCTTTTGTAACATTATAAATGTCTTTACTGCCACTTTTGATTGATTTAATGCATCCTTGCTGAATAAAAGTATTCATTTCTTTAATTTCTTTTCAAAAAAATAAAAATAAAAATTCTTACTGACCCCAAACTTTTGAACGGTAGTGTATAATGCTACAGAAGTTTTGTATTTCAGATAAATGCTGTTCTTTTGAACTTTCTATTCATCAAGGAATCCTGAAAAAAAAAGTAAACAACTGTTTTCAACATTGAAAATAATCATAAATGTTTATTGAGCAGCAGATCAGTATATTAGAATGATTTCTGAAGGATCATGTGACACTGAAGACTGGAGTAACGATGCTGAAAATTCAGCTTTGCATCACAGGAATAAATTACTTTGTCAAATATATTTAAATAGTACACAGTTATTTTAAATTGTAATAATATTTCACAATATTACTGTTTTTTACTGTATTTTTAATTAAATAAATGTAGCCTTGTTTTAAAAACATTAAAAATCTTAGTGGTTCCAAACTTTTGGACTGTACTGTATATATATTAATGTTAAAGATTTTTCCTTTTTTTCCTGTTTTTTCATGCTGTGATATTTGCTTTATATTATATACAAATTACACTCAGAATTTGAACCTAATACAAAGGATTAAACACACTACTAGACTCTGGGGAAACAAGGTTGTTGTTGTTGTTAGCCACACCAGCACTGGCCTACATTGCACATGTGTGCCATGGTACAGTGCTTGACCCTCAGGCAAGTAATATTCACTTTATCGATTTGGCTGATCTTTCCACCCGCGCTGATGAGCACCCTGTTGAGGTTTTTGTTCTGCTTTGAATCTCATTTTAACATTTTTATTTAATTTCCTCCTTCATTTGTAATTCCTGTAAAGTCTAAGCCACTTAGAGTTTCAAGGAAGATTCGAATAAGCACCGTATCACCTTCTGTTTCATGAGAGCAACAGAACTATTGCAAAGACCAACTCAGTGTTTTTGTTGCTTGACTTAATATTTGCTCTTAAGAGATCACCTATATGATAAGTTTACTTTGTGCCTCAGATCAAAATCTATAAAGAGGTCTGTTCCGCAGAGATGAATGTAATCCAGACTGGCCTCTCGAGTCCCCCAGGGCCTAAAGTAATTGATCCTACTATCGTTAGCTCCATGCTAATCCATCATTGAACAGCACATTTACAGTAGAGCCACTGTATTCTCCCTCTCTTCTCATACCCACAAAAGTGGAGCAGTCTACAACAGTTTCCCTGCACAATGCTGCACATTCTCCGGAGTGTATTATTTACTGTCATTTAGTGCACACAGGGCTAACTTTAGGGTTTGTTATGGGGAAGAGAAAAAAATGGAAGCTTCCTTCGGTTTCACATTTTGCCACCATGAGGGGCAAGTCGCGGTCGCGGCGGAAGAGCGTCGAGGGTTTGTGTGCAAGCACTCTTTTAGGGGTTTTGCACACTAGAACCTGGTTACTGGATGCGCAGTTGGTGTATTTGCTGGAACGGACTCAGGCGGGCCCCGATCCTCCTCCCCGTGCTCAATCGCTCTGCTCTTTCTCTCACACCTCCTCTGCAGATGGCGGGAATGAGGATACCATAGACCTGCAGAGCACCAGCTTGGATCCCCGTCACAACTTCACTGGACAAGGTAAGCTGTGGTTCAGGTGCCGTACATATGTTACAACCTATCCTAGTTGCGATGTACAGGGGCACTTCGCACTGCTGAATATTTTTTACTAATATTAACTTAAGGGATTGTTCACCCAAAAATGAACCAAACATCATTTATTCACCCTCAGGTTGTTTCAAACCTGAATTCTTTTCCTCTGCTGAACACAAAAGAAGATATTTTGAAGAATGTTGGTAGCCCAACAGTTGATGGACCCCACTAACTTCCATAATAGGAAAAAATTACTATGGAAGTCAATGGCTACCATCAACTGTTTAGTTACCAACATTCTTCAAAATATCTTCTTTTGTGTTCAGCAGAAGAAAGAAATTCATATAGGTTGGGAACAACTTGAGGGTGAGTACAGATTTTTAATTTTTGGGTGAACTATCCCTTTATTTGAAACATAACTTTACGTATAGACTATATAACAGAAGCCTCTGACCAGGAGTAACGGTGAACAGTGAACATGTTGATGTATTATGGAATTGAGGGTCAATTTTACCCGCATATTACATGGTTAAATACGGAAGCTTGTTTCCTCCACAGAATAAAAAATCAAAAATGGTAATTCAATTTTTTTTTATCTCACAATTTTGACTTTTTTCTCAGAATTGCAAGTTTATATCTCACAATTCTGACTTTTTTCTTGTGATATAAACGCGCGATTGCGAGTTATAAAATTAGAATTCTGAGATATAAACTCACAATTCTGACTTTTTTCTCAGAATTCTGACTTTTTTCTCAGAATTCTGACTTTTTTCTCAGAATTGCAAGTTTATATCTCGCATTACTGACTTTATAACACACAATTGCGAGTTATAAAGTCAGAATTGCGAGATATAAACTTTGAAATTGAGAGAAAAAAGTCAGAATTACAAGAAAAGTCATAATTGTGAGACAAATTCGCAATTGCAAGAAACAAGTCAGTTCAAATCTCTCAATCCTGACTTCTTTTCTCTGAATTGTGAGATAAAAGTCAAGTTCTCAGGGAAAAAAGACTCTTTTTTCTCAGAATTGCTAGTTTACATTACACAATTCTGACTTTATAACTCGCAATTCTGAGAATAAAATCAGAATTGCAAGATGTAAACTCGCAATTACAAGAAAATAATTCGGAATTGTGAGATAAAAAGTCGCAATTACCTTTTTTATTTTTTATTCAGTGGCAGAAACAACCTTCCATAGTTAAATGCAGCTGCACAGACACAAACTAAACAATTTTTTTTTAATGTATTTTGTTATTTCCTTTTCTCTTGCTAGTTGCTACCATCTGAGGCTATTTATATTTGCATGTATGCATTTTTGCATTTATGCATTGCGACGTACTAAAGTTCTTTGATCCAAATATTTTATGGTTAAAGCCATTATTTTATGTTACATTATTCTCATTTACCATCTGAGGGCATTTAAATACAGTAAATGCATTTACATGTATGCATAGCGATGTAAAGAGGCACTAAATTACAACTTGCACACTGCAAAATTTGTGTGTTGCATCATTAAACTTAGCTGAAACGAAACTCTAAGTATAAACTAAATATTTACAGAAGCCTCCGATCCAGGAGTAATTGGAATATACAGCAGATTGATAAAATTGCATCAATAAGCTCATGTTTTACCTGACAAACTTCAGTACTGTAGAATAGACATATATGATGATGCTGACGTTTACACTCTCAACTCACCAACACAAACCCGATCTACTGCACCTCTGTGTGCCTCTGCAATCTCTTCTAGCAATCCGATTAAAAAAATGGTGCCTTGACTTGTCGTTGTTGATGCCAGAATGCACTTGGTTCTTCATTACATGATGGAGAATGATTTGAAAGCTGCTGTAGAGGGTAAAATACATTTTGGATGCATTTTGCCCCACAGGAATACTATAATGGCTTGCAACAGGGTCAAAGGAGCACAGCTTCCATTGCTAATAACATTCAGATATAGCCCTGATAAAAAAGATAAAACATTTTAATATTCTGGAAGATCCAGATGCTTTTTTTGGACCAGATGATGTAGTTACACCATGCTAAACAGTTAAACCCCTTGGTTTGGACCTACAATATTTTGCTGCTCTACTCAGTTATTATAATTAACTTTATAAAGCATACTTGTATCATATTTGATACATACATTTCTAAGGCCTCTAAAATAATCAGCATGATCAAAACTTGATCTTAAGACATTCTGTGACAACTGATATTTACAGTGTATGCATTTATTTTGCCACATGTCCGTTTAATTTCATACTTTCTTCATCTCATGTGTCCTTCAATCCTGTAGGTGGCAGTATAGACAGTGACTGTGCCTTTGAGGGGGACTATGCTGTGCCACCACTTTCCATGGCTGAGGGGCTGCAGCACATCCGTATCATGGAGGGAGTGTCCCGATCTCTGCCATCATCGCCTCTGCTCACTCACCAGACCTCCAGCTCAAGACTGCCTTCTGTGAGGAAGGTCTTCGGCATGGCCACAGGTACCAAACTCTCTCACAGTCATGATACCACAATTTCTAATGCCAGCATAGAGGTATACTTAGGTGATACAATCTCATATCTGAAATGTTCAGGAACTTTTTAATTTTAGTACCATCATGCGAAGAGATGGATGCTGTTTTATATTGACACTGAGGCAGTATATAAGAGTATAAACATTATTTTTATTTTATTTTTATTTAAGAAATACCTTCACATTTCCTAGGTTCTCTACAGTGGAGAACAGAAACTACAACAAATATAAACAATCTACAATTGCATTTCTTTGACTTTCCGAAAGAGGAAAAAAATATTGAGAGATTGATGGTGTTGGTCAAAAGAGGGAAAATGTATTAGCTGATGAATTAGAAACCCTCACATCAGTGTTAACTACAACCCCATTTCCAGAAAAGTTGGGACATTTTGTAAAATGCAATAAAATAATGAATCTGTGATTTGTTAATTCTCTTGAATGTATATTTAACTGACAAAAGTACTAAGAAAAGATTTCCAATGTCTTCACTGACCAACTTAATTGCATCTTGTAAATATGAACAAATTTTGATTTTGATGGCTTCAACATACTCCAAAAAAGTTGGGACAGAGGCATGTTTACCACTGTGTCACATCACCTTTCCTTTTAATTACACTTTTTCATCATTTGGGAATTGAGGATACTAATTGTTGCAGTTTTGCAAGTGGAATCTTTCCTCATACAAGACAGCAGTTCAACCGTTTGCGGTCGTATTATCTGATTCTCCTTTTCGTGATGGGCCATACATTATCAGGAGAGACAGATTGGGACTGCAGGTGTAGAGTGTCTACTAAACCACTCTTTTGCAGCACGTGAGGCCTGGAATTGTCTTATTGTAATAACCATGGACTTCCCAGGAAAGATGTAATTTTGATGGCAACAAACAATCCCATTATACACCTCCACGTATCTTCACACATTTGCAAGTAACCCATGCCGTTTGCACTGATGCACCTCCATACCATGACTTATGTTTGCTTTTGCACCTGTCGCTGATGAAAGTCTTTGGGACTGAAAACTTGATGTCTGTTTTTCTCAAAAAACATCTGAAATATGGACTCATCTGACCACAGCAGACATTTCCACTGTCTTTTGGACGATCTGAGATGAGCCCGGGCCCATGTATAGCTTTCTTCTTGCTTGACAGAGATTCAAGTTGCATTTCTTGATGCAGCGGCAGACTGTGTTCAGTGACAGTGGTTTTCCAAAGTACTCCTAAACCCATCTATTTTTAACACAGCAGCAAGACGGTTTCTCATGCAATGACATCTGAGGGGTCAAAGGTCCCCTCCTTGCCCTGCATGAACTGAGATTTCTCTGGATTCCCTGAATCTATTGACAATAGTATTTATGGTAAATGGTGAAAGACTTAAATTCTTTGCAGTTTTACATTGAGAAATGGGATTTTTGAATTATCTGACAATTCTCTCATGACATTTGGCACAAAGTGGTGAGCCATGTCCCATCTTTGCTTGCAAAGTTCACCTGCTTATTGTGGACTGATTCAATACAGTTTAACTTGGATATCGCATGAGCGAGTGTTGTGGAGCTGAACGAGGAGCTGGAGTGATTGATGAACACACGCCTCACGAGCAGCGGGACTTTTATTATGACACAGTCGCCGGTGCTACTTCCTCTTTTCTGGTCATGAGTATGAGGTAACGCAGCTCTGTTTATCATATTAGATACATTTGAGAGTGTTGAAAATGATGTTATACCGTTACTCTGTGCGTTCGCTCGGCGGCTGCTGTGAGACACTGTTACACACTGCAGTAAGATAGATCGATTTTACAATATCATATTAAATGCTGGATGGCTTGTGTTGATAAATGGCATGCAATTAATTTTAAAAACATATTGTATGATGGAGAAAATTATGTATTACTGTTAATAAAAATAAAGCTGCATCTGATTATGCTATGTTAGCTACGTCACAAAATAGTGTTTTTCTCTGAGGCATGGTAAAGCATGGTACTCGCTAAAAATCAAGAAAATGAGATTTAAACAATAAGTGTTGAGCTATATAACAATCCGTTTTCTGTCCATAAATATATCAAAACCGTTGTTCCCTTGTCTATTAAAACGTGTAATATATTAAAGCGTCTTTGGTGTTTTCATGGTTTCTACAAAATAAAACCGGAAACCGAGGGTAACGCGGGTATGACGCAATTGACAGGCGACTCCTCACACGTCCCGGAGCCTTGGTTAAAACTGCAATTTTTTCACGATTAATAGTTGGAAACATTTGGGATATTTTAAGTACTCAAGTGAAAAAAATATATAAACACTGGCCTAGTGGTTTTTGGATATTTTACTGCAAAAATATTACATATTGTACCTTTAAATAAAGGTTTAAGAGAATTAACAAATGACAGATTCTTGATTTTATTGCATTTTACAAAATATCCCAGCTTTTCTGGAAATAGGGTTGTAGTTTTCTGTAATTTAATGCCAACGTTATATAACAAAGTATAGTGTTATAAATGTATGTTAAATATAAAACTGCTAGATTTAACTGTGGAAATGCATCATGACAATCTGTGAAAAGGTCCTTTAAAATATGTGAAACCTATCAAACTTCTTTTTATGAATTTGTTTTTCATTTGAAAAGACTTACATTTGTGCTATATTTGTTTAAAATGTTGTTATATAAAGCATTTTTAAATGTGCGCTTTGGGTAATTTTAGGGCCGCTGTATTTGCTGTTGGATGTGTCCACTAGGGTGTGCCAGCCACATATTCCTGCTGAAGCTTGAACTGACTCACGTTAGAGCAGCAGAATGCCATTTTAATGATTTTGTGTATTTTGGGTTTGTTTGCAATCATTTATCAAATATGAAAGTGTCTGAATGTTGGTTTAGACAAAAAAAAAAGAAGATAAATGACTATATTCTTATCAAGAAGAGCATGTCCTTGCACTTTCATCTGTTGTGAAATCAAGTGCATTGTGGGAGTTTAACTGAAAAGGACAGCGGTGTTGTTGATATGAGTCACTCAATGGTTCTGTTATTGCTCTTTGTGATGTTAATGTCTCTTACTGCTCTGATTTAAGGTTCACTTTCATCCAGATTGGATGATTCGTTTCAGAGTTTGGACTTTGTGCTTTATAGTTTACAGAAAACAAAATGGCAGCAGCATCATTTGTATAAGAAGGGGGGAAGGGAGGATGATAATGCCCTCACACCCACAGATACTTAATATCAGACAGTAACATATTCTAATACTCTTAACAATTTAATTCCAGAAAGCAACCTAAAAGATGAATGGTTAGAGAGTCATCTAAATCTTGTTTAGGAGCCTCAGAAAAGTGGTTTTACCCATTTGGAGGTCTTCTACATTCGCTCCCAGCATTAATTGCAGTGTGTTTTTTGCTGGCTGATTTGTAATTCTCCAGTGTAAGCAGTGTTGCTGAGCGTCTCATCTCTCCTAATGAAAGTCAGGCCTCTTTATGAGCGCCGTTTCATCCCGTTTTTCATGCGTTTTCTGCATATTCATGAAAACCTAATCAGGTTCTTTTGCATTTAAGAACCGTCCTGTTGTTATGGAGAGAACATACCATGAACTAAGGAATTAGACAGGTATATGTTCAGTAAAGATTGATGAAAGAAAATCATGTCCTGTGTGATGTGAATTATATACATATATATTATAAAGGATAGATTTTGATCCATTACATTGTTTATAAGTTGATTAGAACATATATGCACAGTTTCATTTCACCCAAATGGCACAAAGACTTTTTGAATGGAAGATGGCTATTTTTATTACTTTTAGAAAATGTTTCATATTTCAAATAGATGTATAGAAAGTATAGACAACATGCTCTGCTAAGGGAACTGTAACCCTTTTTTCCTGGGCAATAATGGTAAATGGAAATATTTAATTCATTTCCATTTTTGTAGACACAGTCAAGGTATGTGTCTGTGAAACTTTCCCCTATATTGCTGTCACGAACTGCTCCGAGACTTGGGTTAGGAGATCCAAACGCAGCTTTATTGAGGGTAATCCATAAAACAGACATAAGGTCAAAACCACAGGGCAAAACAATCCAGATAATAAAAAAGTTCAAGGCACAAGCAAACAGGGAAATCCAGGGAAAATAAGCAGAAGCAACACAATCTCCTAGTACTGCGTATCTATTTCACGAAGTTTATGTTTGTATTTGGCGTGCTATTTATATGCTGAAGTGACTTTTTTGCGTGCATATGATAGGCAATGGGTAGGATTAGTGGTGTGGGGTAGGGGCGTATTATATGTACGGCAAAAGTGTGTATCATTTGCATGTAAACAAATTGCGTATCATATGGGCACTGGAAATTGCATATCATATGCACTCAAAAAGTACATATTATATGCACGTCAAACACATGTGTATCATATGCACACCAATGGTAATTTCTGCGTATAAATAGCACACCAAATAGAAACAGAAAATTGTGCTATTGATACACACTTTCATGAGATCGGGCCAGAACCAGGAGCAATGCTCAGAAATGCAGTGTAACACATACAAGACTTCGCAAAGAGTGAGAGAAAACACAGGGCTTATATACAGAGACATTAACAAGCTAATGACACACAATTGGATGCAATCACATGATAATGAGTCCAAAGGTTTATGGGAAATGTAGTTCATGATGGAATGGCAAAAGACTTGGAAGGAGTGCCCTCTGGTGGCTATCATAGGCACTCCTGCTGGCAGGCGTGACAATTGTATTATATGAATTAAATTTTCAGGCAGTATTTTTTGCTGTGTTAGCAATGTATACATCTTAGGTAAGAAGCATGAGGCGGTAACAAAGGAGGCGATAGATTTATGCAAATGTTTATAGCATGAAATCTGATGTGGTGTTCAGGTAGCTATAAACATGTCAGTTTAACTAACTGTATTAACTTACCTAGCAAGACTGCTCTGCCCTAAAAGAAAAAAAAAGATGCATAAAGTAAGGCAGTTTGCTGTTATGTCAGCTATAGCAACTCATGCCAGAGAATGCAATACAATATTAGCAACACAGCATCATTGGGAAAACATGCCTACCTACAGTACATGTCTGCAAAAGTCCAAAAAACCTTGCTTCCATATGTGGCTTTTTTGATGTAGTAAACCTGCTCGGTAGCTCACCTTGTACAGCAATGTGATGCAGAGCGCTTGGTTACAAGTCCCATGCAACACGAGACATGATAAAAGAGCTCAAAGACTTAAAGCAAGTTAAAATGCCATGCTTGCTTCAGCAAATGCATTTTTTCCCCCTCACGTTTGGTTTTAACACAGTCGGTTAGGTTTAGTGTAGATGGTAAGTTATTTTCAAACACTATAGAGCATTAAACTATTAGTGCCCTTTATCATTTCTGAACCGCTACAATGCGAACAACAACCAACGTAATGAAACTGAACACACTTTTTAATGCCACTCACTGGACATTTCACTTTGAAAGTGTTGCGAAATGTGCAGAACAACTTATTTTGATATATACATGTCACGTGTTTCCAATTAAACCTGGGTTGAAAACTTTTCTATACCATTTTTTTTTTTTCAGTGTATGTATCAATAAAAGTGGCAAAAGGACATGGTAAAGTGTCCTTCCTCTTTGCTTTCCTCTCTCTTTCTTTTGTTCTCCTTCTTTATCTCCCTCATTTCATTTGTCTGTGATTACCTAGTGGTGAAGGGAAGGAGAAAATGGCAGATTGTATCCATCTCTTCAGATTTGAACAAAGCCCAGCAAGAGAGCAGTGACCTTTTTAACAGATCAATCACATCCTGATTTAAGCGTCCCAGGGCGAGGCGGGGGGTCCGATGCGGCCCCTCCTCCATCAGTTCAGCCTCAGTGAGTAGTGAAGGTGTGCAGACGCCTCCCCTGAAGAACCACTAGTTCTTGATTGAAAATGCCACAAGGCCTTTGTTTTCGCAGATTGAATTCTGTTTCTCTCAGGTGCATTGCTGCAACGTCAGTTAACTTCTGTCGACACTTGCAGGGAGGCACTTAATTCACCTCTGTGTACAACAAAACAGATATATAGCACCCCTATGTAGCTTAGCTGATTTATTGGGATTTCATAAGGTTGTTTGTGTCATCTGTTGAGACTGCTTTGTCATTTCTTACTGCTGTAGCCCAGTGGTAAAGAAACTGTGATAAGGGCCGGTGAGCGTTTGAGAGACAACTTGTTGATTCCTCAAAGTGCACTTACACTACAAGATTACTGAACATAGGGAACAGGATATGATGTCACACTTTGATACGGCTTTAATAAACAATAAAGAGTGAATAATACATAAAAAAATGTGATAATATACCATTTACTCCAATATCCCACAATGCTGTAACATGCAATTTGATTTAATTCATTTCCAGTTCGATTTGATCTGATTTGATTCTGACTCAATTGGTAGAAAATTCTCTCACTGCTAATGCAATAAATTATTCAGGACAGTGTTTCAGACAGATTCAAATGGGTAACCCATCTTTTTCAGTTCATAAGATTTGCTCGTTTTGGGAATTTTTTGCTGTATTTTCAATGAAATGTATCAGCCTATAAGAGTCGTAAAGAACTGAACTGCCCTTATCACAATGTATGTTTTTTAATTCACTGAAAAGAATCAGCTCATAAAAGCCATCAAGAATTAAACTTCACCAATCACACTGTATGTTTTAAATTCATTGGGGAAAAAAATCAGCTCATAAGAATCATCAAGAATTGGAATGCCCTTGTCACAATGTATGTTTTTGATTCACTGAACTGAATCAGCTCATAAGAGTCGCCAAGAATCTAACTGCACTTTTCGCAATTAATGTTTTTGATTCAATGAAAAGAATCAGCTCATAAGAGTCGTCAAAGAATCAAACTGCACCGATCGCACTGTATGTTTTTGATTCAATGAAAAGAATCAGCTCATAAGAGTCGTCAAAGAATCAAACTGCACCGATCGCACTGTATGTTTTTGATTCAATGAAAAGAATCAGCTCATAAGGGCTAGTTCACACAGAACGTGTTTTTGCTTTGAAAAATGCAAAAAAGACGTGGGCAGTGGAACGGGGAAAAAACGCAAGGATTCGAGATGCATTTTTTAAAAGTTGAACTGATTTTAACCTTGAGCGCCGCGGTTTTAGAGCGCCATGTTATGTGTGAGATGCTGCAAAAGAAGCAAGACGGTTTTGCACGTCCATCTAGTGCGTTTACATAGAAAAACAATGGAAAAGTAGCACATTGGAAAGGAACAACACGTTCTGTGTTAACGGCCCCTAAGAGTCAAGAATCTAACTGCACTTTTCGCAATGCATGTTTTTGAGTCACTAAAAAGAATCAGCTCATAAGAGTCGTTAAGAATTGAACCGCACCAATGGCGGTGTATGGTTTTGATTCCCTGAGAAGAATCAGCTCATAAGAGTCATCAGGAATCAAACTGCAGAGATCTCACTGTATGTTTTTGATTCACTGAAAAGAATCAGCATATTAGAGTCATTTACTCGTGAATCGTGATTCATTGTATGTTTGTTTTTATTACATCACATTCAATACAGGCGGTATTGAATTCACAACTCTATTAGCATATTCTGCTAAAATATGAATATACACATTTATTTTCCTAACCATTCATGATCATTCGGTCAGTTGCATTTTATTATTGACATGAAGGATTGTTTTTATTTTCCCAGCTTTTCGTGACCCATCACATCAGATCTTTGACCCTTTTGAGAATCACTGCTCCACCAGTGTTGTGGATTTCCCTGATTGAATCACAGGATTCTCACCTCTGAACTTCAAGCCTCATGTCACCCTCCTGTTCCAAACCCAAATTAACTACCATAATCAATAGCTTTACCGCTATCCCTATAGATCTATATAGAAAGAGGGAAAATTACATTTTCCCTCAATGCCCATTAATTGGCTTGATGAAATTTCACCTCCTCCTCCGCTGTCGATCTGCTTCCACTTTCCTTCTCAATCCATACCACAATTACAATGCATGATTAGCCTTTTTTCTATTCTCAGTAACTCTTCTTGAGTACAACCAGTTCCTCTCTGCATCCACGAAGAAGGACTGTACCAAAAAGACTACAAACCTGGTACTGAGATCCATCTCAGGTGGTTTGATCACAAGTGGTCGGGTGAGACACGTTGCAGTTTACACCTCATGGTAACATGTGTCTCCTGTGGCCAAGAACAAACCTGACCTATTGCAAAAAAAGAATGTGATGTTTCTAGCATAATTCTCATGTATTTTAGTGTGATATTGATATTAAGTGCTTTACAAGATCTGTGTTACTGCAGACAATTGTTTTGAACTACACATTTCTGAAATGTTTAAATATGTAAATGAGTCAATGTAATTAAAAATGCAATAGTTATTGCATACATTTCCAGAACAGAAATCCTAACATTGGATAAAGCAAAGTTCAAAATTATTGTGTTGACATATTAGAGTTAAATCCCCTTTGTAAAACACCTTTTGGATATATTTTAATTTATGCATCACTCCATAAATCAGAAAATACTGTCAACAGCCAGTTAAAAAAAGTGTTAAATAAATATCATATATAAAACAGTAAGGGCGGCCTTTACAGGTATGTATTGTAATTGAAATCTACAGACACAAATAGATAACGTGTAATAAAATAAACACAAATGTGTATTTTGGATGTTTTCTTTCTGAAATAAGAAGCAAAATAGCCCAAAATCTCAAAACTGACTCAATGCCTCAAAAAGCAATTTTTGTCTTGCCTTAAAACCAGGAGTAAACATGGTCACAGTTCAGAGATGAGGTCAGAAAAGGATAACTTGAAAGCTTGTCTTGTCTCACTTCATCTCCTTTGGCTTCTTCAAATCGCTTCCCAATTACAAGCCCATCCCCCAGCTCCCAGCCCTCCAGATCCTCCCACAGCAGTCATTTGTTCAGCTAAATGGAAATGTGACATTTACGGCTGGAATTCTGCTCAGGTGAAGAGGAATGGAGTGAGGATGAGTCCAAATGATAAAAAGATGACCGTTAAATGAGGAAGAGTCATAATGACGTAGTTTCCACTTAGAAGGAAGGAGCAGCATTGTTACTGCCTTTAGATAGAATGTTATTATACATTCTTAGAAATAAATGTTGCAAAAGGGGTTTTTCACAGCAGTGCCATAGAAGAACCACCATTTTGGGTTCCCCTGTAATCAAAGTCCACTAAAGGCGTATTTATTAAATCCCAACGTGAACAGATACAATGCAAACAAAGACTTGGTTTGACTTGATTCATGAACTGGACTTGAGCATAAACATGATACAAAACTCACCATCAGCGGTTACAGGAAACAATACTAGACAAGAGACAATGGAAACATGGGGTCTGTTTTTGACTAACAAGGCACACCTGAGAACAATCAAACAATGAACCAATGACAAAACAGAACTATGCTCTTAAATAAAGGTTCTTTATTGGTATCGATGGTTCCATGAAGAACCTTTAACATCCATGGAACCTTTCCATAAGATTCTTTGTAGTGGAAAAATGTTCTTCACACTGGTTCTTTAAAGAACCGTTAGGAGCCAAAAATGGTTCTTCTATGGCATCACTTTAAAAACCCTCTTTTGGAACCTTTATTTTTAAAAGTAAAGAAACACATGATCTGAACAACCAATTAGAACATGACACATACACAGGGGAGCACATGGAAGGCTAACATGAGGAACATGGGAAGCACATGACAAACAGAAAGTAAGAGAAAAAAACAATGTGACATCCCCAAAGAACCTTTTAGTGCAAAGTTTTCAAATGACCCATGTTTTTCTCATTGTGAAGAACATTTTAATAATCCAAATCAGTGTTTCAGAAATGGTGGGTCACAAAACCGATTTGAGTGGGTCGCGGAAATGCAACAACAACAAAAAACGTAATTCTATGTGTCGTTCTTCTTATGCAAGACTTTTATTTTGAAAGGCATGCATGAAAGCTGTTGAGTCTTCTGTCAAACACAGTTTATGTAAAGCGTGTCTGAGAAACATGCGATGTCATAGTTACGTCGCAATGAAATTACCACGGTCCCATGGTTGTGGCAACATGGGAAAATGTGGGTCTTATGGCCAAACCAGTTGAGAACCAATGATCTAAAGAACCTGTCCACTATTAAGAACCTTTTGTGGAATGGAAAAGTTCCTTTGATACTAAAGGTTCTTCGTGGAACCATCAATGCCAGTAAGGAATCTTTATTTTTAAGAGTGTTGGATGCTGAAAGGTTTTTAATGGAACCATCAATACCAGTTCAGAACCTTTATTTTTAAGAGTGTATGTTGTTGTATATTATTGTACCGTGACTCTGATATCAATATAGTATCATATCATATCTGATTCCTGCGGATGCCCATTGCCCATCCTCCTTACAATCCATTATTGTAAACAGGGGTAGTTGTATCTATATCAGCTGACCTGGTGAATTGCAATTCAGCTTTTCTCAACCATTGATTTGTTCTTAAATTTTGGAGTAAATAATAGGCCTACTGTTTCTTTAAGTGCTTTTTGTTTGGAATTATCCAAAACGGTTTAAATACACAGAGTACTGCAGTATGTTCTCCATAGCATACAGTGCATGTACAGTGAAGTGTTTATCATGCAGGGCTGGTGCTTGACATTCAGAGGACAGAGAGACATCCAGTGATATTAAACCCATAAATCTCTGTCCGTTTTACCGGAACAAATATAGCGTAGAGAGTGAAATCAAGGCTGTCGGAAAGTTAGATCAATTCTGGCCAGTTTGCAAACTAGCATTCAAGTCACATTTTGGCCAGACTGAACTATTTGTTCAAATCACTGATGCATTTAGGCTTCTTGATCTTTAATATTTTATGTCTTTATTTAAGAGCATCCAACGCTAGCAGCAACAACACCATGAGTCTGAATGAGGGATGGAGCAGGAACATGTTTTGTATAAAACTTAAAGGAATATTCTGTCTTCAGTACAAGTTAAGCTTCATCAATTTCATTTGAGACATAATGTCGATTACCGCAAAAAAATATTTTGACATGTCGCTCCTTTAATCCAATAAATAAATAAATAAATAATACAAGGAGGCACTTACAATGTAAGTTAATTTGGTAAATTTTGGATTTTAAAGTAGAAATGTGAAGCTTAAACTTTAGTAAAATCACTTAAATTCACTTCCATTGTAAGTGCCTGACAGTAACCCAACCCAAGATTTTTGCTTTTACAAAAGTTTTCAAGTAAATGCTGTTCTTTTGAACTTTCTGTTCATCAAATAGTCCTGACAAAAACACAGTTTTCACAAAAATATGAAGCAGCACAACTGTTTTCAATATTGAAATGTTTCTTGAGCAGCAAATCAGCATGTTAGAATGATTTCTGAAGGATCATGTGACACTGAAGACTGGAGTAATGATGCTGAAAATTCAGCTTTGATCACATGAATAAATTACATTGTAAAACTTTTCACATAGGAAACAGTTACTTTAAGTTGTAAAAATATTTCACAATATTACAGTATTTACTGTAATTTTGATCAAATAAATGCAGCCTTGATGAGCAGGAGACATGAAAAATCTTACTTACCCCAAACTTTTGAACATAAGTATTAGGGGCTTTCGCACCGGAGGAACCTTTTTATAGTTCCTAGAACTATTAGCTGAAGTACTTGGATTTTGTACCCGTGGCATACTTACTTTATGTTATGATGCTTACATTGAAAAGCAATGAATTTTTATGTACACATTTATGCACACAGTCAATACATTTTATTGTGGGACAGGCAATGAAGCATAACTACTTAACTACTTAAATACTTTGTTTTTATATAAAGCTTGTTGTAATTTGAGATCAAACGAATAACTGTCAGATCCCCTGCAGTGCCGCCACAGACTGTCCGTTGAAGACCCCTGCTTGTTTCTGTTAATGCTCACTAAGAAAATGGAAAAATATGCATGTAAACTGATAAAAACATGTCACTTTGTTAAAGCAGCTCATTGCTCAAGTGCTCTGAATGTCAGGTTTGGATTAAGAACAAGAGAACAAGAACAAGATCATTTCAAACACAGAACATTAGTGAGAGCAGCAGGAGTCGCTAATGATCTCTACCCGTCATTAAAGCACTCGCAAAGAGACGTGAAGGAGTGAAGAGCTAAACAAACCCAACCAAAGTCACCTGTAAAACTATCTATCTATCTATCTATCTATCTATCTATCTATCTATCTATCTATCTATCTATCTATCTATCTATCTATCTATCTGTCTATCTGTCTGTCTGTCTGTCTGTCTATCTATCGTTATATCGTTCTATCTGTTGTTCTATCTGTCATTCTATCTATTGTTCTGTCTATCCATCTATCTATCTATCTATCTATCTGGTTAGTTAACAAAAACTAAATCCATAAACACACACACACATACACACACACATATATATATATATATATATATATATATATATATATATATATATAAAATAAACTTGTTATATTCCAGCTTGTTTCCAACATTTCTCAGTTTTATTTAGTTTAACTCGAAGAACTATAACTAAAACTGAAATAATTAATAAAAACTAAATATAAAAAAAATTATAAAAATTACAAAAAATATTAACTTTAAAAACAATTGAAATGAAAATGGACTATTGCAGACTATTAAATTATAAAAACTATAATAGCATCTTAATGATACTACAATAGCACACACATACATACATACACAAATTTCGGTCTGGTTTTTATGTGTTTCACTTGGACTTTGTGTGCAAATTTGGTTCATTTTAGAATTAAAATACACAAAAGAAGATATTTTTTTAAAGAACTTTGTCCATGCAATAAAATTCAAAGCCATCAAAGCCAAAACAGCATCGGACCCCATTGACTTTCATTTTATGGAAAAAAACAACACAAGTAAATGATACATAAGTTTTTTATTATAATTGTCATTTATTTTTAGTTTTAACTAAACTATCCCTTTAACATTACAACACTGTTTAATTATCACTCAAAAGTGCATTGATTTGTCACCCCTTCTTCATATAAGTCCCAAAAAAAAACAAAAAAAATGAATGGAATGGAATATAAAAGCAGGAACAGGGGCAGATGAGGTGAAAGTGTGAGTTGAACATAGACAGATAGTTTGATGAATAGACTTGTAGTTGAATAAACAGTTAGTTGGCATTTTCAAGGGTAACGTGAGGTCATGCCAGCTGAAGTATCGGACCCAGAGACTCCAGTCTCTCCAGTCTCTCCGTACTCATTCCAGCGCCACAGCGTCCCTCTGCAAAGCACCTTCTCTCTCTCTCTCACTCCCCCTCACCACTTTACCAGCCTCCTCCCCAGTGGTTACCATGACAACAGCAGCACTGCACCATTCATGGACTGTAGCGGTAGACACACATTCCCTCTCTCACTCCCTCCGCTCGCGTCAATCGCCGCTCTCTCCAGTTCTGTCGAAGGGATTCTCCCGACTGCGAGAACGAAGAGGTGCCAGGCTGCCTCAGGAAAGCAACTTCATTTAATTGGTTTATTCGAATCCGAGGAATGATTCTTCCCTGATGCCTTTCCAGTAAACCACCTTCCGCTCAAACCTTCCTTCTTCCAGTGGACTCTTCTGGAGGAAATATCCGCTGGCGTGTGTCCGGACGTTGGGCTGTAGCGCGTGTGGATGAGCTGGCCATCGTTGAGACGCTCGCAGGGGCTGTTCGTGTCCGTGGACGGAGAGGGAGGACAGATCTACACCCGCCTGCCAGCCCAATGCGGGATTTGGGTTGAGCATGGTGAGCTACCGAACCCCACCCTCCACATATCTCCTTACCTAACCTCTCTCTTTCTGCCTTTTTCCAATCTCTCTCCTCCCACACTCACATAAACACACACGTACGCACGAAATCTATCCTAAACTGCTTGAGCTGTGGGTATCTGAAGAAATGGACGGGCGCTGTAGGAGTTAGAAGATGTTGTCGGCGGTATGAGCTTGCTTGTATTTTATTGTATCTGCGTGTTGGAAGTGCCAATGCCATCCAGATGGTTTTCATCTGATGTTATATTGTTTATAGAGTCTAGACGAGTGTGCTGTACGCTGTCAGCTGCTTTGAATGAGTGTTTATGCTGCAGAAAGGACAGGCTGGAACTAATGATGCTGGCGAGGACCTGTGGGAGGTGGAGTGTGCTGCAATGTTCTCAGCTTGATGGACTTTTCTTCAGTTTTTTCTCCTTATGCATGAGTTGTTTTTTTCACATTTCGAGGGATGGCTTGTGGTTTGTTTGCTAAATTGTACCCAAACATTTTCTGTTTGCGTTTGTTTATTTGTGTAGCGTGGTTGGATGGGTCTGATAGCTTCTCATACTGGTTGTAAAGTCAACTCTATTGCTAATGATTAATGAACATTCGGTGGAGCGCAGCGCAGATTGCACCTTTAAACACGGTTATCGCCATTTACAGTCACTTCTGCTAAATTCTGATGTTTATAGCAAGGCCGTAACCATGTCTTGAAAGCATAAAGAAACAGAACAGTGAAGGAAATTCTAGGTCTAAATCTAGTTGGGGAAATAATCATTTGGAACTATTTGCAAATAATATTTGCATTCATTTGCATTAAAATATGCACACATGTAGTTTTATTTGTATGCCTAATATGTCGAAAATATTTCTTGTCTTACTTGAATCATGCAAATGCATATTTTCAATTAAAAATGGCCATATTTGAGGGGAAAAAGTTGAGTAGTTTGCATCACTGAATGTTACTGTCGGTCGTTTAACATTTCTATCGCAAAACAGTTGACGTATTAAAGGGGTCATGAACTGTGTTGTTTGTTGTACTTATAATATTAGTATGCTTTTTACATCAAAAATTGTCATAATTTAGAAATAAAAGACATTTTTCCTACCCTGATTTTAGCCCTCTGATTTGAACGCTCTGTTTTAAGGGGCGTGTCTGCTGTGAGACTTCAGTGTAAACACCCACTGCTGTGATTGGCTAACAACTTTGCAATATGAAATAGCTATGTATCTCTCAAAAACTTTAAGCACATTTTTACTATTACAGCTCTCAAGGTTAACCAATTGTGAAAAGTGTTAATTATAACATTACACTTAAATCTATGGCTTATATTTATATCGTGGCATGAAAGGTTGCAGAGATGAACATTGTAGCCAATCACAGACTTGTTGAGTGCATGAAAGCAGTGATCTTGTCATTGCAACTCGATTTCTGCACACTAACGAATGCTTTCATCATAATTAACAGTGCAAACTCAATGTAACTAAGAGAATTATTGAATATAATGGAAGTTTTGGCACGAGTCCAGAACTCAGTCACTGAGAAACTTGCGCTGTTTGATTGACAGCTCCAGCGATTGTAAAGGGAGCGTTCTTTGATGGGTTTCTATATATAATTTAATCACTGTTTAAATAACAGATTATTTTCATCCTCCTAAGAGAAATAACATGAAGTTGAGCGTTTAGTCACTGGTTTGATTTACTGACACACAGACAAAGATCATCTGACTGTTCATGAATCATTAATATCAGATCAGGCATTAGAATGAACACAGTTACTGACATGTTGTTGCATTACTGTCGAATCCATATCGTAAAAGTCTGTTTGCAAAGCCTGCGCCGAAATGCGATTGATTTACCAAAGAATCCACAGTGAAATGAACCGAATACAAATAAAATTGTTGAAAATTAATAGCCATATTCCTGCATTAGGATCCTTTGAAAGGTAATGTTATTTTAGTCCTGTATCGCTCTTCTCTCCTCCTCATCTCACTAACACACCATTGGTTGTTAGTGAGATGAGGAGGATCAGTTGTTCACTGGGTCTGGTGTCAATATAAGCTTTTATTGGACTAACAAGTTTTCAGTTCTGAAACTGGATATTTTTATATTACAATGACCTCTTATATCAAAAGCTTAAGGAAAAACTGATTTCTCAATTCATGACCCCTTTAAATGTTTTGCTGTTTATCTTACCTCACTCTATTTCAATGTTAAACTGATACTTCATGCTAGAATTCACACTCTGCTTCTGTAAACAGTAGCCCCACCTACTTTGATTTGATTGGCCATCTTAATCATTTTGGATGAGTGCTTTTAGACCGCTGAGGCAGACCAGACTAACTATATAACTTTTAAACCTTTTTGTCATCCTAATAACATACAGAGCACTGTGTAATGGAGTGCAGCAGAGTAGTGCAATAATTTCAAATATCGGGGCGACAATTTGGCCATTTCTAATTATTGGAGGAGACCCCCTCAGTGTCTATGGTAGTTACGGCCCTGGTTTATAGCAACATTATCAGTTTCCAAGGTCATGGCAGAGTTAAAGTTGTAAAGTAATGGTTGGTGGTCGACGTAGCTTTATCGTGAAGAATCTTGCCAGGCAGGATCAAACAGGGTGTGACCTTAGGGCTCATAGAGAGACACCTTCGAGCCCTTTGTAGTAAACACTTACTTCTAAGTTTCTCTAGGACAAAGTCCCTACAGCTTGTTTTTAAGTGATAGTTACCCAAAATTATGAATGTCTATCTGCTCTGGAACACAAAAGTAGATATTTAACAGACAGTTCAAGCTGCTCTAAGTGAATGGTGATTTATACTCCAAAAATTCCCAAAAAAAATCCCATAAATCTTCTGAATTTACCATATCATCCATTCGCTGCCAATATTTAGTAAAAACATCCTCACACACAGCTGTCGTGTGTTCTATTTAGTTCACCCAAAAGTGATAATTCTGTCATCATTTACTCACCCTCAAGTTGCTCCAAACCTGCATGAGTTTCTTTCTTCTGCTGAACATTATAAATGTCAGTAACCCATGTTAAATGTTGGGCCCCAATGACTTCCATGGTATTTTTGTCTTCTTCTCCATACTATGGAAGTCAATGGGGTCCCATCAAATGTTTGGTTACCCATATTCCTCAAAATATCTTCTTTTGTGTTCAACAGAAGAGAGAAATTCATACAAGTTTTGTACAACTTGATGTTGAGTAAATGATTTTCTTTTTCAGAATTTTCAGAATTTTTTTTTTTTTGTGAACTATCCCTTTAAGTTACAAGTCATACATTGTAAAAAAGGAATTGTTGAGAACTCAAAAATGCATTCAGATTTTTCAGGTTCTCACAACTATTGTCTTAAATATTGTACCTACCGTTTTATCAATTTGAATTTGCTCGTACACTAAATGCAATTTTCCGTACACTAAATGCACTTTTCTTCAACAAATGTTCAATAGCAATAATTTGATCATATATATTTCATTTTAATATACGAAGTGAACTATGCTATATTTGTTTCTGAAGGTGCAATCATCTCACAAAGCAAAGATATTTAGGATATAGTTTTAGTCGGTTGTACATACTGTAGACCTCAACACTTCACACACAAATCTCAAGATCATTGACAATCAACAAATTTAAAAAGATGAGCTCTTAACATCACAACACAAGCAATAACTATATGTATACTAATAACTATAATGACAAAAGAACACAAAAAAGTCAGCAAACAGCAAAACAATAATGCTATAGCAATAACAAAAATCTTTTTTTTCATGCTGCAATGCATGCTGAAAACATTTCAGCATTGTTGTTCATTAAAAAAAAATGTTCATACAATAGGTTTTCATGTAGTTTCAAGTAATTCACATTTCTTAGTATTTGTGACTGTTTGTGGTGTTTTATTGATATATTTTTGCTTTTGTATTTCCCTGAAAGATAAAAAGCCAACATGTTTGGAATAAGATGAGGGTGAAAACATGAAAAAGAGAAAAATAAATTTTGAATGAACTATCCATTTAAAGCTGTCTTTCTTCATAGAGGAATCATGAATATCCACAGAAATTTATTTACATTAATCATACATACCCCAGCTTTTGATGAATAAAGTCTATTAATTTTTGGAGAAGCTAAATATATATGTGTCCATACTGTATGTCCACGTTATTATTTCAGGCGTTCCTCATATCTAATGGAGAATAAAAGAGGTTTGTTCCAGCTGTGTTGAGACTCTGATCAATATTTATTTTTAGAAATTGACGTTGGTTGTTTCGCAGTAGTACCTTTTTTATTCTGTGAGATGTAACTCGCATAGTACTAAATGTTCTGATTTCTTAAGTTCTCAGCACAAAGCGGCCAGTACAAGGATTAATTTCGAAATCTCTCCTCTTCACTGCCCCCTCTTTTACCTTTTGAAATTCTCTGGGTCTAAAAATGTACAGCATTGCTGTTGTACAGCTGAAGTTGCCCAGGCAATGTGTTAACAAAATCAGTAGGAGGCTGGAGTCCAATGTTTTCAGTCACGTTTGGCTCAAAGAGAGTTTTTCGAGAAGAAACATAGAAGATCTGTTCCAAAACCTACTGAGTTGTCTCGCTGCCTGCTGCCTACCTAGACAGCTTCCTTCTAAGGCAGAATCCTAACCATCATGGAACGATCAGATGACTGATTTGAAATGCACTGCATAGACACGTAATACATAGAATGTTCCAAATTATGTTGAGTGTTCTAAATGATAAGTAGCAGATTTGAAACACTCTGCACAGAAAACGTAGTGTAATTAGAATATTTCAAATCATGTGGAGTTTAAATTCTAAGTGTCTGATCTGAAACACTCTACATAGACAAAGTAGTTCATGTGGAGTGTTCCAAATAATGTAGAATATTCTATATACTGTTCCAAGTAACGTAGAATGTTCTAGATTACAATTCCCTGATTTGAAACACTCTACATAGACAGCATAGTGTATTTGGAATGTTTCAAATCACGCAGTGTGTTCTAAACTATGAGTGCCTGACTTGAAACCTGGACAGCATAGTGTATGTAGAGTGTTCCAAATTATGTAGAGTATTCTAAATGATAAGTTTCTGATTAAGAACCCTCTACATTGAGGGTTAAATGGTGCTCTGCATGAGAGACTCAACAATTAATTACGATTGAGTTTGATGCCATGATGTTAAGAATAAAAATAGATAGCACTCACAAAAATCCTCACAATAAATATCCACTTCAATGTTGAGTGAATTATAAGTTTATAATCAACATTTCTTTTTTTCTGCCATGTTGGATACATTTTCAGAGAGCTTGTTGCAGTGCATTATGGGATTGGCTTCTCATTTAAGGATACATTCAGTGTTGCCTTTATAATTTTGCTAAAACAAGTCATCTTACGAGTCAGCATCATTAAGATACCTTTTGTGTCAGCTTTCACGGCATGAGCACACCGGCGATGCCCGAAAAAATGCCTCCGTAGACAGCTTTCAAGGATTCGGAACAGAGAAAGAGACAGAAAAAATGAAATATTTAAAAGATGAGCATTAGAAAGGTTCCCCGAAAACAGACGGAGAGAGCTGGAGATGGAGAAGGTGGGAGAAATGGACTGAAAAGAGAGACTGAGTGGGAGCAAGAGAAGGACAGAGAGAGAGGGAGGAAGAGAGAATTCTGCAGTGTGCCATTAATAGTCTGGATAATGATTTGCTTACAAAACAGAGCTGTGGGATTAACAGTGTGTTGGATCTTTCCCCACAGCTAATACTGATGCTACGGAGCTGAGCTTCCATTGGCTAGCATACGTGTGTGTTTACGCTGACTCTCTTTATACACAGTCCCGTTTAATAAATGTATGTTCTATATAGAGTGGTTGACTGATGCCGATGCCAATACTGATATCTAGAGAGAATGGTGGCTGATGAAATTCAATGAGCATTATTGAATTTATCTTACACATAATCAAAATGTACTAAAAGTTTTGACATCAGAAAATGTGTACTTTGAATTTACACAGATGGCTTTTAAGTTAAAGTCTTACCAAAGACCTTAACCATTTTTTGATGTTGTAATGAACCCAAATGTCCTATTCTCCCAATCTCTCATTCAATTAGTATTTAAAGAATTCAAGGGATTTGAAGAGATCAATCAACATAGGCTCATTGAAAAAACGTGCCTCTACCTATATTTTTGAAAAACAATTCACTGTGGCTGTAAAACACCAATCAACTTTATTCTTTTCACACAAATTATGATTACAGGGGAATATTATAGATTAATAAAGACTTATTTCCATGCATTTCTTTGCACAATACTATGTTATGATCTCAAAACACTTTTACCGTAGTGCATGATTTGTACACTAAAACATTGTAACATTTGCATCACATAATCAGCTCCATATGTGTGTCTTTTCTTATTTAGTAAACTTGCTCGGTCGCTCACCTGGTACAGCATTGCTCTTGTGATGTGAAGCGCTCGACGGGTACGAGTCCCGTCGCCAGAAGCACGCTTTTCCAAAGAGCCTGGGTTGAAAGTAAGGCATTTGAACTATTTGCATATATTTGATTTTAAAATATGCACACAATCACTCTTAATCATATGCCTAATATACTGAAAATGGCTCATTAATGTTTGTCTCGACATTTAATCACATTTACATTTAGGCATTTAGCAGGTGCTTTATCCAAAGCTACTTACAAGAGAGGAACAAAGCAATTTGGTTAGGAGAAAACAATATTCGTAATATACAAACCAGGTTTATTTGACTAAACTAAAATAACTTTTAAAACGCGTTGTTATCCTAACAACACAGAGAGTGGTGTGTAATGGAGTGCATCGAGAATATCAAAAATATTGAAGGGACGTTCATTCTTTCTGATTGGGTGAGTTCATGTCAACATCTGTCCATTTCCTCTGGCCCTCGCTCTGTTTGTGCTCTGTGAGTGTGAGTGTCCCTCGAGGCTATTACTTGCGCCTTGGTTCACTAAACATTACATTGAAGATCCACATACCGGCATGTCTGATTAGCCACTTTACGAATTCTCACCTTCAACATTTCCAGCTCCTCATTTCCCACATGTTACTCAGTAATAGTGGGTTTATAGTGCTGATTTTCCAGGAAGATTTTGTTCTTCTGTATGTTTTTAGTGGTCTGACAGAGATGGCATTAGATGACGTTTGAGAGTTTCACTCTTTGTTTTTACAGCACAGTGAGTGCACTATTCCTATTGATATCAATGGATGCGCAGCGCATTTGATGCACCATTGTGAGCCTGAATCACCATCAATTTGCTGATAGTTCTGTGTTGCTCTCTCACACGCAAAGAGAGAGAAAGCGAGAGAGTTTTACATGTAGAATTGATGTGCTACATATAAATGCTATTCTTTCTTGTTTTGTTTTTTTTCCTGTCAAAATGACTAAGTTGCTAACAGAATGATCATAATTACAAGTTTCCTAGATAAAAGTTGCACATGAACACCCTCTGATTTTGTGTTTACCACTGGGAAGTTCGGAAATAATTTTGATACCCAAATTCCCAAGATGGGCAGGCCATAAACTTTAAACATGTTGGAGGGCAGAACTACTGCTGTGACAGGTACACAGCAAAATCTCCAGAGTTAAATCAACTCTGCTCAGAGTACATACGGTCCCTCTCTAAATAGTGTTAAAATAACACTGAAGCAGAGTTAAAGTTAATGAGATAATTAAGCAATTAATTAAGTGATGATTGTGCATTAGTGATGAACACCTGCTGTTAACAAGCAGAATCACTGAAGGAAAGAGAAACACATGTACTACAACTGACTTCAGTCACAGTCTTATGAATTGCTTAAAGGGTTAGTTCACCCTAAAATGAAAATTCTGTCATTAATGACTCACTCCTCATGTCGTTCCAAACCCGTAAGACCTCCGTTCATCTTCAGAACACAGTTTAAGATATTTTAGATTTAGTCCGAGAGCTTTCTGTCCCTCCATTGAAAATGTTTGTACGGTATACTGTCCATGTCCAGAAAGGTAATAAAAACATCATCAAAGTAGTCCATGTGACATCAGAGGGTCAGTTAGAATTTGTTGAAGCATCGAAAATACATTTTGGTCCAAAAATAACAAAAACTACGACTTTATTCAGCATTGTCTTCTCTTCCGGAATCCTTTCCATTGAATTGATTCCATTGAATTGATTCCATTGAATCCTTTCATCTGTCGGCGTTGGTAATGTATGTAGAGTTGGTGTCGCCGTGGTTGTTTTTGGCGATTAGGACATCCGCGACATTTTGAAGCATCGAAAATACATTTTGATCCAAAAATAACAAAAACTACAACTTTATTTAGCATTGTATTCTCTTCCGGAATTCTTTCCATTTAATTGATTCCATTGAATCCTTTCATCTGTCGGCGTTGGTAATGCACTTTTATGTCGTTGTTTTTGGCAATTAGGACATCCGCGACATGCACACTTATGCACCATTTTAAAAAATATAGCAATACCAAAATACAAACAATGTAGAATAGCTTGAATACAGCGTGCGTCTCCCTCAGACTGTAAACGAAGCTCGAGGCGCACCGGATAACACGTCAGCAGCGTCTTACATCAGCAGCGTCACTGCGGAGTCGTGAACCACACTCCGGAGCAGAAGGGGGCGGTTAATGCACCAATAAGCTGGATGCCAACCGCCGTAAAACAGGAAAGAAGAAGAAGAAGAAGAAGAAGCAGAGTCGTGAACGCGGATTGACAACAGATACATTTTGGACCAAAATGTATTTTCGATGCTTCAAAAACTTCTTACTAACCCACTGATGTCACATGGACTACTTTGATGATGTTTTTATTACCTTTCTGGACATGGACAGTATACCGTACATACACTTTCAATGGAGGGACAGAAAGCTCTCGGACTAAATTTAAAATATCTTAAACTGTGTTCCGAAGATGAACGGAGGTCTTACGGGTTTGGACCGACATGAGGGTGAGTCATTAATGACATAATTTTCATTTTTGGGTGAACTAACCCTTTAATTATCTCATTAACTTTAACTCTGCTTCAGTATTACTTTAACACTATTTAGAGAGGGACCATATGTACTCTGAGCAGAGTTGATTTAACTCTGGAGATTTTACTGTGTATGATTTATTAGCTTTTTTCCCCCCAAAACAGCTAGATCGTCTTGTCATTAATGTAGGGCATATTTACATATATGAAAAATTATGTGTATTGTATGTTTTGCACACAGCAAAAATAGCCTGCATTTGACCGAAATTACAGAATCGTCAGCAAGCGGACTGGTTGTCATGAATAAACCTGGTGCCCTGCATGATTCCTGTTCATTCCGTCAACAAAGCACTTGCATTCAACAAGCTCGTAATCACGACTTCTGAAGTGGAAATTATGAAATTTCCAATAGCACCTGAAGGCAGCATAAGCATAAGCAGAATCCACTGATGGCTCGTTGCTTTGGTAGACGGGAATAATGAGCAAGCGCCAATCTCATTGGCTAGCTCTCACCTATTATATATGTAATGTCCACGTTATGACCACTTTTCAGCAAATCAGTTTGAGTGAATGCAGACAGCATAATTAATATTCATGAGCTCTTTAACAATTGCATTGCTCATTTTTAGTTAGAACTGTAAAAATGTAGAACTGTTAAAAATGTAATGGGAATTTTACTTACGGAACTGTTGCACTCTATTTCTGTAGAGTTAAATCCCACTGCTAAATCTCATTGGTCTAAAATCGTGCTCCACATATTCACGTAAACATAAAATATTCTAATGAGCACTGAATATGATGCATCATTTTCACTTTCGGCATAGACAGACGAGTTATATTAGAAATTACTGTCGGCTTGCACTCCATTTAACCTTTGGGATGAATTGGAGCAGTGATTGTGAGCCAGACCTCATTGCCCAGCATGAGTGGCTGATCTCACTGATGCTCTCGTGTCTGAATGAGAATAAATCCCCACAGCTATGCTACAACATCTAGTGGAAAGCTTCCCAGAAGAGTCAAAGCTGTTAGGGAAAACCAATTCCATATTAATGCTAATGCTTTTGAAATTAAATGTGCAGCGGGTACATATGGCTTTGGTGTTTGGGTGTCCTCATACATTTGGCCAAAATCTGATTAGCATCTATGAAATAGTTGATATAATGGGCACTATTTTGGAAAGAACTGATGTTTTCATTCATTTATCCATCCATCCATCCATTCACTCACTCACTCACTCACTCACTCACTCACTCACTCACTCACTCACTCCGCTCACTCACTCACTCACTCACTCACTCAATTAATCTTTTTTATTTATTTATCTTTTTAAAGGCACAATATGTCATTTTCACCACTAGAGGTCACTTATTCAAAGTTGTAGCTTGATGACACCGTGAATGAGCGTGTGAATCATGGGCATTGTCGTCTTCAGCATTGGAAAGTAATCTGATGGACTCGGGCCGAAGTCATGTTCATGGATGAGAATTAACGTATTAAAGGTTTATTAACGTTACTGTGAAGCAGGACGGGCGGATAGCCATGGTAGCGAATGCTAATGATAGACACCTCCGACACACTGTTCTTGGGTTCAGTGGAGCTTTTATTATGCTTTTGATGCAGTCGGCTATTTTCACTCTTTTTGTTGCATATGTAGGGTAACGCAGTGCCGTTTTATATGGTTTAGATTGATATTAGTAAAACTAGAAATCGAAGGTAGCGAGCATATGACATCACTGACATCACACGAGAGATCACGCATCCGTGTCCTGGTTAAAATTAGTGATTTAAATATTGTTGGAAACGTTTGGCAAAATGTAAGTACACAAGTCAACAAAACATATAACATTGTTTAGTGGTTTTTACTCTGAGTTTACACAAATGAAAGAAGATATTGTGCCACAGATTAAAATGGTGTATAACTCAATCAATTGTATGTGCATACATTGACGGAGTATTTTGAGTCTCTTTCACACTGATAAGAAAAAAACCATGGTGGTATCGCCAGCGATACCTTCAGACCTCAGAGTGTTAAATATAATGGGTACTTTAACTGTTTTATTTATTTATTTATTTATTTATTTATTCACTCACTTACTTAATTTAACTTAATTCTATTTATTTAACTTTTTGAATTAAAAAATAATTTATTTCATTATATAATATATATAATAATATAAAATTGTATACAAAATTATAAAAAATAACTATATAAAATTATTTTATATATATATATATATATATATATATATATATATATATATATATATATATATATATATATATATATATATATGTATTTATTTATTAATTATATATATATTTTTAAATGTATTTATTTATGGCTTAATTAAAAAATAGTCTACATCTGGAAAAAAAAGACATCTTTAAAAGGTGATACCAGCTGATATAATGTGCACTTTATGGTGCACTGGTGTTTGTTTGTTTGTTCATTTATTTATTTATTTATTGAGCAGGAGTTTTTAGTGCCTTTGAATGGAACTTAGCGTTTCACAAAAGACAAGCATGTGCACTGTTTGTATCACTTGGACTCCTTTTAAAACAATTGTATAAAGAATGCTCAAATAAAGTAAATGGTGCTGGTTTAGTGAGCGTTAGCGTTCGCTGAGAGCCACGCCTGTCTGATGGCTGTGAATCAGCGCAGCTGCTGGATCTGGAGAGTCTCCACTGAGGATCTCCCTCGCTCTCATCAATCTTTCATCTCGTGCTGAAATTAGTCAATCACTGCTAAGTGAATAATATTACTGAAATATTGAACAATATTTAGCAAGTCATTAAGATATGTGTGAACCTTATAAACATTTGGCAAGGGTCATTTTCCATTTACATGAGATCCACATGATTATTCCTTTTTATACGTAAATGAAGACATTTAGAAAAATGTCCATGCAATTAAAGTGGACAGTGATTCTCTTTGTCAAGCTCCAGAATTGGACCCTAAAAACCAACATAACAGTCCATATGACTTATGCTTCAAACCGATCAGGCATAACATTATGACCAGCTTCCTAATATTGTGCCGGTCCCCCTTTTGCTGCCAAAACAGCTCTGACCCGTCGAGGCATGGACTCCTCTAGACCCCTGAAGGTGTGCTGTGGTATCTGACACCAAGATGTTAGCAGCAGATCCTTTTAGTCCTGTAAGTTGTGAGGTGGAGCCTCCATGGATCGGACTTGTTTGTTCAGCACATCCCACAGATGCTCGATTGGTTTGAGATCTGGGTAATTTGGAGGCCAAGTCAACACCTCAAACTCATTGTTGTGCTCCTCAAACCATTCCTGAACCATTTCTGCTTTGTGGCAGGAGCATTATCCTGCTGAAAGAGGCCACAGCCACCAGGGAATACCATTTCCATGAAAGTGTGTACATGGTCTGCAACAATGCTTAGGTAGGTGGTACGTGTCAAAGTAAAATCCACATGGATGGCAGGAGCCAAGGTTTCCCAGCAGAACATTGACCAAAGCATCACACTGCCTCTGCTGGCTTGCCTTCTTCCCATAGTGCATCCTGGTGCCATGTGTTCCCCATGAGACGCACACGCACCCGGCCATCCACGTGATGTAAAAGAAAACGTTTCATCAGACCAGGCCACCTTCTTCCATTGCTCCGTGGTCCAGTTCTGATGCTCACGTGTCCACTGTTGGCACTTCTGGTGGTGGACAGGGGTCAGCATGGGCACCCTGACTGGTCTGCAACTATGCAGCTCCATACGAACAAACTGTGATGCACTCTGACACCTTTCTATCAGAACCAGCATTAACTTCTTGATCAATTTGAGCTACAGTAGCTCGTCTGTTGGATCGGACCACACGGCCTGCCTTCACCGCGCATTAGTGAGCCTCGGCCACCCATGTCCCTGTCGCCGGTTCACCGCTGTTCCTTCCTTGGTCACTTTTGATAGATACTGACCACTGCAGACCGGGAACACGGGAAGAGCTGCAGTTTTGGAGATGCTCTGACCCAGTCGTCTAGCCATCACAATTTGGTCCTTGTCAAACTCGCTCAAATCCTTACGCTTGTCCATTTTTCCTGCTTCTAACACATCAACTTTGAGGACAAAATGTTCACTTGCTGCCTAATATATCCAGCCACTATCAGGTGCCGTGATGAAGAGATGATCAGTGTTGTTCACCTCACCTGTCTGTGCTCATAATGTTATGCCTGGTCGGTGTATGTTATGAAGCCCAACAATTTCTTCATTTTTTGTTTGTATGCTTTTTATCAGCAAGAGAAAAGAAATGCTTTTCCTAGATCACTGATTCAGGCATTTTGTACCAACTATCATCATACGGGCTGCGTTACTGTGAACGTTTTGGCAGGTATCACAGCGTGATCATGATTCAGATGTTCAAATGCAGCACTGTAAATGGATGTTTCACTGTTTATCTGGAGAATGTGCACAAGGACCTGCTGGAGCTCCCGTCCTCTTCCCCCGGTTACCATGGTGATCTGGGCCGCACATTCATGATGTAGCTGTGCAGCTCAGTCAGAGTGTGTTGTCATTGTGTGTGTGTGTGTTTGGACTGCCCACAGGTGCGAGTGCTGTTGCTCACCCTCTTTGGCACTGATAGGCAGGTTTGGTTTTCACAGCGTCTCTACAGTGTTTCATGCTCCTGTATTGCAGTGCCATTGCATGTTATATTATGATAAAGCTGCCAGTTTGAAGCCTCTAGAGGCTTTATTTTAATTGACAGCTAACCATGCCAATTGCTTTATGTACTATACAATAAGATATACAGTGATATAGAGTAATATAGATGCAAAAGCCTCTAAGTGCCATCTGAAATTTTCTTCTAAAATGAGCATTTTTATCAAGCTCATGGGGTTATGTTCAGTTATTTCTCTTTAATGGCAATGAAAATGACCTATAAATTGCCATTAAAGTTTTCAACTTTATTTAATGGGACAGTGGAGTGAAGAACCAGATCAAACTCAAACCTGTGTCCATGTAAGCATGTTGCTTTTTTATGTTACTTTTATAGTTTTATATTCACCCCAAAATTATTGTGAACATTGAATAAATGAAGAGAAATCCATGCTAATGAAATGATCTGATAAACCACTAAATATATGTCTTGCACATCAACATAGTTTCTGTGTGCATTTCCAATAGTGTGTATCAGCGGGGTAATTCAGTGGCAGGATCATTAATGTGGCGACGGCAGGGCTGGATGCCCGAGCATCAGACGCCGCTCACGCATTAAACAGCAGCACATCTTTTTAATAGCCTTTCTTTCCTCCGCTCTATTCACAATCAACACATGCACTGGAAAGATGTAATTTTGATTAGCTCAACAAATTCACGGGATCAGTTCTCACTGAGAAAAGCTTAGTGCTGATGTGATTTGTGTGGCTGACATTATTAACTGTGTTTTCATTCGCTCATTAACACAGAGAATAAGCACACCGTCGTCTGTCATGGTGTCAGGGAAATCCAGGCTGTACACACGACACCCAGACCTCGAAATATTCCCACACCTCAATAATTACAGCAATATTTGTGCATTGTCCTTGATAACATGCATTTGTCAAATGACTCACTTTCCCGGCATTTTCAAAGCCTAATTGAAAAATACATTTAAATTTGATTTCATTTTCAAATCAAATTTGTTCCCAAAGTGATGTTTTATCATTCGTGCCAGAATATTATGTTCAGATGAAGTAGTTGATATTACATTTTTAGTGCTGATATCCGTGTCTGATAGTCAATATATACTTGATCAAAATACAGTAAAATCAGTAATATTGTGAAATATTATTACAATTTAATACAGCTGTTTCCTGTGATGCAAAGCATCATTACTCCAGTCTTCGGTGTCACATTATATATATATATATATATATATATATATATATATACAGTCAAACCAAAATATATTCAGAACCCTTGAACATTTAATTTATTAATACAGTTTATTCACTAAAAAAATGGTAATAAAATATGACAAGAACTCAGAGTTAAACTGTGTCAGAAAAAAATAATCTTAATTATGTAAATATTAATCATCAAAGTGTCTGAATAATTTTTGGTTTCAAAAATATTATTTTTATCAATTTTACTGGTAGTCAACTGTATGTAGAATTTTTGGGTATGATATGTCACAGTTTACTTTATTTTGCTATCCTCAACAATATAAATGAACTATAGTGTCCTGCACCCACTAGTAAAAATATATCAAAAATATCAAAAATGTCTGAGTAATGTTTGGTTTGACTGTATATATTTATATGTGTATGTGTGTATATACTGTACAGTATATCATTATCATATCATCATATCATATCATTAGATATTAATGGTTTATATCAGTTAACTTGGTGATATTAAAAATAAATAAATAAATTATAATAAATATAGAAAATAAAGATTTCTTTTTTTTAATGATGCCCCATAATATTCCTTTATGTTAAAGCTTTGAAGTTGGTCAAACATGGATTTAATGGCACATTGTAAAATAGGTGTTTGCTCCTTTAAGTTCTTCAAATATATCATACGTTATATAATATATTCCCCATCAAAATCACTGCATTGTCATTCTTTTCTGCTGCAGTGTTAACTGTAGGGTTTTGATGCATTTCTAGCCTTAGCACTGTTATTTTTCTTGTTGATGACATTTGATGTTGTTATGACACTCGAGCTGCTTTGAATAAGCTGAATCTTTTTGCTTCACATACATTTTCCAACCAAAGCTCACTTTCTGATAGTTGCATTTATACAATTCAGTGACATAATTACAAATCAATGCAATGTTGCAAACAAATTTAAATGGCTCATATATATTCTCTCACCTCTTACTGTATTGCACATGCTGCATATTTCACCTCAGGTTTCGTGATTGACAGAAATGCCCATAAATGACTGTGTTGTTCTGATCCAGTTTCTATTGTTCTAACTATTTGTGTTCTGTGAGTTTGAATCATCACAAACGTCTATTTCTCAATCAGATGCACTTATTGTACACACACACACAGTATGTTCACACATGAACTAACAACAGTAATGTCAGGGTTTTCATTGCAGCTGACCTCAAATGAACTCGGACATGTTCTCGCCCAGTTGTTTAGCACTATCAGAGATGTAGCAGATGTTGCGCTACATGTGTGAATGTGTGTAGAAAGCGCTGCACTATCTGAAGGAAGTATTAGACATGCTCTACTGAACCCTGTCTAGGATTTGTTTTCTTAGGAGTGTGTGTTCTCCTCTGAAGTGTATTAGTGTACATTTAACCTAAAAGGCTCAAAACACAAATAATTGTTTCTCATGACAGTGATCCACACTTTGAAAAGCATTAGATTCGTGTGCCAGTGCTACAGCTTGTCTGAATTTACAATGATCAAAGAATAAGACTTTTTTTTCTTGCATAAGAAAATTAAGCTTATTTTAAATCAAAGTTTTTGCTCTACTTGTGGCATAACTCACAAAGCTTGTAAAGTAAAATGTGCTCAGTGTATACTACACTAACAACAAAAAGTGCCATGATACATTACTATTATGTTTGTTGGACATTGTGTTACCATGGAACATGATAGTGTTTTAATCAATCAGTTCCACACTGATGGGGATGAACTGATATTACATTTCTGGCTGATAATTACTTTCATGTCGTTGCAGGTAACCAGTAAATGGCTGATATTAAAATTTTGCCTAATTAAAATGTCTAGTTCAGTCATGAAACTCTAGAGGGGGCAGGCGATGTTCCTTTACATGCAATCTGCAAGCAATCACATCATTACTGCATGGCACAAGCTGATTGGCCTCTGCTGATCCTGGAGCCAATAGGATTGCTTGCTCAACACTGTTGTAAGCAAGTTTCTCTGAACCCCTCCACCTCCCCCAGCTCCACCTGCCTAGATCTGCTACAGGATTTATGTATATTTATGCAGCAGCAGCATATCTTACATGCTCACAGCAGTGTGTCTGTGTCTCTGTTAGCAGTAGCCAGTCCATACTTGCTCTGAAGCAGCATGTAGCTGATTCTTTGTAATTATTTGTGAAATTTACTTGCAATTACTAAGTTAAAATTGTTTCTACACCTATTTTTGTCGATATAGAAATTCATTTTGAGATTTTAGTGTTGGTAACGCTTTATTTGAGGGTTTTTTTAACTAGTTGCTTATTTGCCAGTTATTAGCATGCATATTACTAGATGTTTATAAGTACTTATTAAGCACATATTAATGCCTTATTCTGCATGACCATATTCTACATCCCTTAATCCTACCCAATACCTAAACTTAACAACTACCTTACTAACTATTAATAAGCAGTAAATTAGGAGTTTATTGAGGGAAAAGTCATAGTTAATAGTTTATATGCTTTCCCTATACTAAAGTGTTACCGTATACTTCAAATCCATTAGCATATTTTTTGACATTTCACTTGAAACTTACTGATATAAAATTATAATTAAACTTTATTTGGAGTATTTCTTTATTGCATAATGCCTAAAAAGTGTTTTAACATCACTATTAATAAAGATTGTATGATCTTCGTGTAATATCAGTCTTAAAATGGAAGATATTTAAAGTGTGCCTAAAGTATACTTGCAATAGTTCCACTTTAGCACAATCAGATATATATCTTCAGTTGGATCTCAGCACTACTTCCACACAATTAAAGTGCATTAAGTACAAAATTAGTTGCTCCAGTTTAGCAGACTTTAAGTATACCAGTTTAGTATACCAAAAGTACAATTGCATGGTATTTTTATTGAGCACAAAAAAGATGTAAATGTATTTGTAGTATACTTAGCACAAAATAAATGTATTTCAAATACATTTTAGAATTTTTTTTTTTTTTTTTTTTTCACTAGGGTGGACCAATGGCATGGCAGGGGTTTAGTATATGTAATGTGGGCAGAGCTATGCATGTAGGCGGGGCTTGTATCTGTGAGAAGATTCTACAATCAATCACAACAAACACTGACGTGACGTGATTCTTCTGATCTCAGAGAATATTAATATCCCATGACATTTTGCTTATCAAGTAAATAAATCTTGTTTACTGGAAAACACAGCAAAAATACAGATCTGATTGGACCATCTGGTCAGCGTAATGCTTGTGTGTGTTTTTTTTTTTTTTTTTTTGTATATGTGTTTGATTCATGTTCAAGACCAGTGAACACATAAATAGATCAAGAGGACATGGAATGACAATGTACAAGTTTCAGAACAATAGTGCAGTATGTCTTGCATAGCAGTGTCTAGAGTTCAGCATCATGATATCATTCATGCACACTAGCTAAAAACAGCATTCGTACACGGAAACGCACCGAACTTGCACGCAACTTCATTTGTCTTGTTGCTCACATGGTATTTTAACACATCCAGTATGTAACACTGTTCTGCTGCTCCTCATAAGGGCTGTTTGTTTTCAGAGAGCAGGTTTAGAGTCACATGACCGCTGTATCCGCACTGCTGGTGGAAGCTCTGCCTCCTGCTGTTGTTCAGGCATCTGTCAGTGTGCGTTCTGTGTGAATGCTTCACATTTCCCCGTGAGCTGGTTTCATGTTCAGCGATTCCACCATCTAAAGCTCTCGTGGAATGTGGTTCGAGGTATGCCAAAGTCCCATTGCGTCTGACACTACTATCACAGAAAACAAATATTAAGATGGTTAGATGCTTTCTAATTTCCCCATGTGTGCTTTCTGTTAATTTACTGGGTCAGAGATTGCGATTTAAATTATTTGTTAAAATTCAGGCCAAACTGACAATGAATAGAACAAAAGTGTTTCAAGAGATGTTCTTAAATTATAATCATATTTAATTATTTAATCAGTAACACTTTACAATTACATTACATTACATTAGATAACATGAACTAACAATTAACAGTATATTTTTTATTAATCTTATGTTAATGTTAGTTAATTGTTTGTTCATGTTAACTGTAGTTCACAGCTCATTAACTGTTAATGCTGTAGATATAACTTTGGATTGTAAAAATGTATTAGTAAATGCAGTAGGCCTATTGTTCATTTTTTGTTCATGTTTACTATAGTTAACTAATATTAACAAATGAAACCAGAATTTGAGTCATGCTAGAAAGGGTCAATGAAGAAAATAAATAAACATTTTGGTTTATTTATTTTTTCACGTCTAACTACTTATTAACAAATGATTTAATGTTGAACATTTATTATGTGGTAAGTGTTACTTAACTTATTATTGTGTTACTGACAAAATCTTCATTTTTAATACTTTATACTTTTTTACTCTGAATTAATTAACAGTGTTTAAATAAAATTGGTTTGTCCACCTTTAACAAATTATTTAATGTATGTGTTAAGTGTTACTTAATTATTATTGTGTTACTGAGAAAATGAATTAATTAACCTAATAACATTCGTAATATAGAACAGCCGCTCATATCTTATTGCTTAGTGATTTTTGTCCCATAATCAGATCACATAATTAAAAAAAATGGATATGAAAGGAAATCAGGTAAATCATACATTTCTTTAAAACATTCCATTCTATATTAATGAGTTATGAATTACTGAATCTGTTTGAAGGGGCTATATGTAAGAATTTTCATGTATCATAATCACCTTTTCTATTGCAAATATGTGAACAGCTTGTAATGAAACTTCAAAAACGACACCTTCCCCAACTTCCTAGGTTGTCCATGCAAGCGACTGAATTTTTTGTGAAGGACTCAGAACGTTTTTGCTGAGAAAATCGAGAGCCTCTCTTCTTTTCTATGACACATGAAACTAATGCTTATACAATGTTCAGGATAATGTCGAAAGATAGCCAGATCTATATAGTCTATAGTCTCAAATATACTTAATAATCAAACTGTCATAACAGTGTAATTTTAATGACCTCATTTGTCAACATGATGCCGGTGAATTGCACAGCTGGTGCAAACATTTGCAGAGCTGGTGCAACATCGCTATGATCAGATGATAACTGTCTTAACTGTTGTTTTCTCACCACTGTCATTTTTGCTGTGTGTTTATTTTTTTTACTGAGAGGAAAGCGCACAGCACATATTAACATATTCATCTAAACATCTCTCCAGCGGTGTGGATGGTGTCAGGATGTTTGTTGAAAGTACATCACTGCCAAGATATTTTGTTCTTCTATCTAAGCAAAGAACAAAAAAACAAAACAAAAAAAAACCTTGAATCACGTTCAGTCTCTTGTGCATTACGTGTGCACGAGTGTGAGCATGAGAAGTTGCTGACTGCAGTTCACTTAACGGCCACCAGTGTCACTAATAACAAGTTTTTCTGGATTTTACATACAACCCCTTTAAAGGGCTAGTTCACCCAAAAATGAAACTTCTGTAATTAATTACTCACCTTTATGTCATACCAAACCCGTGAGACCTTCGTTCATCTTCGGAACACAAATTAAGATATTTTTGATGAAATTCGGGAGCTTTCTGACTTTTTTTTCAAGGTCCAGAAAGGCATTAAAGACATCGATAAAATAGTCCATGTGACTACAGTGGTTCAATCTTAATGTTATGAAGTGACAAGAATACTTTTTGTTCACAAAAATAATGACTTTATTCACCAATATCTTCTCTCCCCTGTCAGTCTCCTACGCAGTTGATGTAGTGAATGCAGTGCAGCGCTTCCATGTTTACGTGTGAATGCTGGCTCAGTATTGGCTGATGCAGTACATGTGAGCAGGAGTCGTCCAATAATGAGTCTTTGTTTGGACGTAAACATAGAAGCTTTGCACTGCTTTTACTACAACAAAAGCATAGGAGAATGATGGGAGAGAAGAAATTGTTGAATGTCTGAAGTTGAATTTTTTTTTTGTTTTGCCACAGAAAAAGTATTCTCATCGCTTCATAACATTAAGGTTGAACCACTGTAGTCACGTAAATTATTTTATCAATGTCTTTACTATGTTTCTGTACCTCAAAAAGTACAATGACGTTGCTGCCTATGTGTGGTAAACCCTTGGATTTCATCAAAAATATCTTAATTTGTATTCCGAAGATGAACTAACCCTTTAATGAAGTAATGTTGTAATAAAATTTGTTTGTCCAGTATGCCTAACAATGCCCTGTAGTCATGACTATATTCACAATATAGAACAGCCGCTCATATCTGATTGCTTAAGTATTGATTTTTGTCCCATAATCAGATCAGATAATGAAATAATGGATATGAAATGAAATCAGGTGAATGTATCTGTGTAACTATTACAATCCAATGTTCTACCATTAGCGGTAGTGAAACCCTATCCTCACTTGGATTTGATCCATCTGTTGTTTCTGACCTTGGCTTATGACCTTTCTCTGCCATCACCACCCCCTGTTTTGCGTGTGTATTCTCGGCCCCTCTGTAAAAAGCTGAGTTAGTGAAGAGCCCCTCGATTCTCGTGTCTGATCTGGGCTGCCGTAACGACGGTCACATCTCCTGCTGGGACTGCAGAGCTCTTTCTGTATCTCTATCTGCATCTGTTGGTGACTCATTCAGCAAATTTTAGAGCTTTGCATTCACAGTTGCATGTTAGTGCAGACAACTGTTAGTAGTTAGGCTTGTGTGTGCAGGACCATAGACTGTAAAAAAAAAAAGATGGACAAAGTCCCAGAAATGTCCGCTGTCATCTCGGTGATGTCATGTCTGCGCAGTAGTGATCGTGAGGTAATGATCGCCTTTTTATACACTAAAAAATGCTAGGTTGAAAATGGACAAACCCAGCGATTGGGATGTTTTAACCCAGCAGTTGGTTTAAATGTTTGCCCAATGCGCAGTTTTATTTAACCCAACTATTGTTTAAAAATGACTATATGTCTGACTTAAAATGAACCCCAAATAGGTTGGAAATTAAAAATCCGACGCATAATTACTAGAGGCAACAATAATAATCAAACGGTGAACATTTATTAATAAGCAAGTTATTAAATGTTTATTGTTTAATTTTTATTAATTAAACTTATTAATAAATGTTCATTTATTAAACATTCATATATGTTAATTTCCAACATATTTTGGTTTCATTTTAAGCGAGCAATACACCAATTTTTAAACGATAGTTGAGTTAAATAAAACTACAGGTTGGACAACATTTAACCCAACCGCTGGGTTAAAACATCCCAATCACTGGGTTTGTCCATTTTCAAATTTCATTTTTGTCCAAATTTCAAAATTATTAGAAACGAACACTTGAACATACATCAGCTTGATAAGAACTACCTAAAATGACAGAATAAAATTTATTTGAAGTGTAATTGAAGGGTTATGACCTATACTGCAACCAGCCACCAGGGGGTGATCGAAAAGTTTTGACTTCACTTTTCAGAGCGTGTGCGGCACACTTGATGAAGACCGTCATAAGCTTATACACACTAAACCCGATAAGATACCAATTGACTTTTCCAATTGTCAAATGTGCGAGCAAAAGCGTTCCATCTTTTCACCGAAGCTTATCAGTACCAAAAAATACTTAGATGCACTCAGACTAGCTGTTCAGAAGTTTGATTGCTTGTGTGAAGAAACTGTTTTTGAGTCTGAGGCCCTGTCCCAAAGGGCACTCTTCATATGCACTTTTGGTCTTGTGGACAATGGCTGCCACGTTAAGTCCATGAGGGCGTAGGGTGTCATTTTATGTTTCAGAAGGGTGCCCACGAACACCCCCTTTGCGGTCGATATGCTCCCTCGTTGCACACTTTTGCCGAGCCCCCACTGAAGCGAGCTCCACAGCAGGAAAAACTCGATGAGCAGGACTCTTAGGAAGACTGCAAGTGTTTAGGGTGCCATTTGGGATGATCTGACCTGAATTCTTCTCAACCTCTTGAACCAGATGGGGGAAGGGTGAAAGGAGTCCTTCATGATGGAGCTTGCTTTCTTCATAAACGCTAAATACAGGTGTAAACGGGGTCTAAAACGTTTTGAGCTTCTCCAATTTCGACCACTTCTAGAGGTAGTCGAAAACGCATTTGACCGGATTGCTTTCGTAGTGTAAACGCTCATGTGGTCGAATGTGTTCGAACAGCCACAAAAGACTGCTTACTCTCTGCCTACAGACTTGATGCATAAGCATTATGGGAAGCACGCTATCCAGACGGGATTTAATCTTTGTCGGCTGAAGACCCAAATTTGGTTTGAAGACGAAAAATGTACCAAGCACAATGTTCTCTCACCATTACTGATTTCTAACACACACTCACAGCATTCGGCTAGTCTTGCGGCTGTCAGAGCAGAAACAAAAGTTGATACTGTCCATATGTTTTTCCATTTTTCCCAACCTGGAAAGTCTCATTGGAAAGACGTACCTGCGGAAACGTTTTTGCGAGTCGCCAAAATACGTACGAATGCGTACATATCACTACAGTGTCCAACAGAAATGAACACTAGAGGCAGTAAAACGGCAAGTGCTTTTAATCGTTTTCATACACCGTTACGATTACGGGGCCAGATTATGGATTAATAAAGACTCGTTTTCACATCTCCTTGCACAGTATTATGTTATGGCTTCAAACCGCATTTTTACCAGAGTGCACGATTTGTAAACGAATATAAAAAAATGAACACGCTTTTAGCGCCACTCAGTGGACATTTCACATTGAAACTGCAGTGACTTGCGAAAACGTTCCCACAGGTACGTTTTTCTAAAGAGACTGGATTGATTTTTCCGCATACATACAGTATGTAAATTGTGCAAGCTTATTTTGTCCATTAGATCGAAAGATGAAAAAACCTATACATTTACCCGCCTCATGAAGAAATCAGGACAGAAGTGGTTGAAAGTGGACAAAATACCCGGTGTAAACGTGTATGTGTCTCTTTCGTCTACTTGTGATCCGATAGACCAAAACGTATCTTAATACCAGGTGTAAACAGTGCCATAAAGGTCTTCGATGGCAGGAAGTCTGTCCCCAGTGAAACACTGCGCCATCTTCACTATTCACAGTAGGGCTTTCCTGTCAGATGCTGAGCAGTTTCCATACCAGACGGTGGTACAGCTGGTTAGTACATTCACTTCTGTATTTTATCCATATTTTGCATGTAAAAAAAAGAAATTTACTACAGGTATAACAACTGGTTTTGCTGCAGTGCGTTTGTGCATTGTCTATGCTAAACGATTCAAAAAAGATGTGGTGTTTTCAGGGTAATTGATTCTTTAAACACTGATATTCTGGCTATAGATATGTGAAAATGTGAACATGAATGTTTTTGGGAAAGCTGACCCAGGACTCCATCTGCACCTGTTTTCCAAAGCAACACCTCCTCCATTTGCACACTCCTCCCTCTGTTAACCCTCTTCTGTATTCCAGTCATATGTCGGGAGTGGTTTGTCTTGGGCTGGTTTGAGAGCTCGGTCAGTGGCCTCTGAAAAACAGTGTCGATTTTAGCCTTTCCTCATCCCTCTTAAACCCCTCTCAGCGCTGCCACTCTGCCAAGAATGAGGTGCCAGCAGCAGACAGCAGTGGAGCGGCACATTCCAGCACACTATCTGCTATTTAGCTTTACTAATGTGGGAAAGACTGGCATTGTTTAGATCGACATGGGGGAATTCATTACAAATGAATTGCATTTATTTTTAGAGTGATTTATTGGCACACGTTGTCTGTGTTTGTTTTCGCACCTGATTAAGTAATTATGCAAATCAGGTAATGGTACAAATGCCCAAAAAAAGTGGTAGTCTTGGCTCAATATATATGTATATAATTTTTTGCCACACCTGTCAATGGCCGATGACTTAAGAAAATTTACCAGCCATAAATATTTTTTACCGGCCATGAGACCAGTGAACATTCACAATTTTCAGGTACAGAAATTTAATAAAGTAATCAAATGCACTGCATAGTCTTCACTAGTATAAATTAAATATAGATTATTCGGTAACACTTTATTTTATGGTCTTTTAACTAGTTGCTTATTAGCATGCATATTAATAGAATATTGGCTGTTTATTAGTACTTATTAAGCACATATTAATGCCTTATTCTGCACAACCTTATTCTACATTCTTAATCCTTCCCAATACCTAAACTTAACAACTACCTTACTAACTATTAATAAGCAGTAAATTAGGAGTTTATTGAGGGAAAAGTCGTAGTTAATAGTTTATATGTGTTCCCTATACTAAAGTGTTACTGATTAATCCTTATTAAAGTTACAAAAGTTATTCAGTCAAGAGCAGTGAGTGATTTTTCTTTGTCTTTTGTTGTTGATAAACATTAAGGACACAGATGGCAGGTATACTGTATATTAGGCTGCTGTCACTTTAAGAGCTAATGCACGGATCCAATATACTGATACACATGCGTTTTCTTTCTCAACTGTTTATGTTCACTTAAAGGTGGGGTAAGCGATATTTAAAAAAACACCGTTTGGAAGTTAGTCGGACCGACACACCATCAAACAACAACAAATGTGTAGCCAATCAGCATTAGGGGGCACATGACCGTCAAGGAGACAAAACGAGCAAGAGGGATCAATATCCAACAGTAGGGCTGGGCGATATATCGCATGCGATTGTCACGCGCATTTCGTCAGTAAAGCCGGTTCCCTGATTGCCGGGGAAACTAAATCGCCATCACCTGCTTTCAGATGGAGCGGCATTTAATAGACAGAGCCGTAGATCACTGATAAGCCACGCAATATCGCGTTCATTATTTTTTGTTCTTCCTTGAAGGCGATTCATCTGCGATATTTTTTCGAACGCGATATTGCGTATATCAGCTTATCAGTCCACTCTCGATCTGTGTAAAAGAGGCGACTCTGTCTATTAAATGCCGCTCCATCTGAAAGCAGGTGATGGCGATTTAGCATTCGGCAATCAGGGCTCGAACCGAATCAGCAGGGTTTACTGACGGGTGAGTTTGGAATGCGGAGCAATGACAATCGCATGCGATATATCGCCCAGCCCTATCCAACAGCATTTTTGAAATATCGCTTATCCCACCTCGCCAATATGGGCATTTTCAAGCACAAAAACATGTGAATCAGAGCTCAATTCCATATTTGTTGTTTTATTATAGACAACTTCTCACACAGTAAGTAATAAATTGACCTTTACACCTTCTTGCGCTTAAATATTTCAGTTGGCAAGACTTACTTTTGTGACAATGCAGCACTGGCCCGTTAACCGTCCCAAGCGATGTTCATGTTTGTTTACGTTCATGTTCTCAACATTGCATTGCTAGAATTCAAAAACATATTACCGGCCAACTGGCGATTGATACCGTTTCAAATACTCGCCAACTCAGATTTTTACTTGCACCAAATATATATGTATATATATATATATATATATATATATACAGTATTGTATTTGGTGCAAGTAAAAATCTGTGTTGTAAATCTGTATACAGTATTGCGCTGCTGTCCAATATGTCAGAGTCCTACCCACAAGTCTGGGGCTTTGACAGTACTGCTTTTGTTTAGCACGAGAGGGAAATTTGATTTCAAATCAATTTCCGAATTCATATCTGGAGCTGACTTAAGTCTGTTGTTATAAACATGTTCTTTTAATGAACCAAGCAATCGTGTCTCAACCTGATGTCTCTTTTTTTGTGTTGTCATTTTTTTTGGGAAGTTGCATTTAAAATTCAACCGGATGAAAATGTTGAAGATTCATGTGCATGGTGCTTTTTGCATTGTGCGACCTTTGCAGATGTCGTCCCGCCACAGTTCTCTTCTGGCGCATCTGCACTGTGTGTGTGTGAGATGAGTAATGAGTGGATTCTTTGCGCCTGTGAGTCAGCTGGTCTGTACTGAGACTCAGTTCTCTTCCATCTTCCTCCATCTCTCTGTCATCAGAGACGCGCTGTTGTTTAGGATGCTGCTCAGTTTGCTCCTTCGCTACCTGCCGCGACTCTCCGTAGATGATAAATCTGTACACTGCCTCTTCTGCCAGACTTCAAACCTCTCATACTCGCACCTGTGCCACAGTGCCGGCGTTTCATGCCCGACGGCCACTCCTGCTGGGCAAGCATGCGGGAAAAGGGTGAAAAAAACAACAGTGAGACAACATGCCCACTCCCGGGAAACTACAGCCACCCTTCTTACCGCACGGCCTGTTGCCATAGCAACCATCTGTCTTCTCCGTAGCACAGGAATGCAAGGATGACAGGACGGAGGGGGAGGAGGAGGAGGACAAGGAAGTGCTTTATGCTTTCTTCTCCCATCTGCATGCCTATGTGGGTCATTTCAGCAAATCGCTCAAATGATCACTCTTTTGATCATCACATCTCTGGATCAGTTCACATGATCACGAGCACCGGTACTGTGCTCAATATTTACATATCTATATTCACATCCCGATCGTTTAATATTTTTTGCAATCTTTCATTGTCTGTTTCATTGAAAACTCTGAAAATGTTCACAGAAGTTTCTGTGTAGTCTTCGTTTTGTAATTTTTTGAAAAAGTTTTTAAAAGACATTTCGTAAGATTTTAAAAGTACAGTAAAAAACAGTAAAATTGTGAAATATTATTGCAATTTAAAATAGCTGTTTTCTATGCGAATATATTGTAAAATGTAATTTATTCCTGTGATCAAAGCTGAATTTTCAACATCATTACTCCAGTCTTCAGTGTCACATGATCCTGATTTAAAATTGAAATGATTTCTGATTATTATCAATGTTGATAACAGTTGTGCTGCTTCATATTTTTGTGGAAGCCATGATATATTTTTTTGATGTAGATTCGTTGCTGAATAGAAAGTTCAAAAGAACAGCATTTATTTGAAATAGACATTAGAAATGCCACTTTTGATCAATTGAATGTGTCCTTGCTGAATAAAAGTATTTTATTATTATTATAAAAGACCTCAAATATATATAACAAGTTAAACATATGTATAATATGTAAAATATTACAATATACTATTTGTTAAAAATGTTAAAAAAGAAGTGTGCAAATAAATTACTACTTATTGTTATATTGATGTTATCAGATTGTTAAATATCATCCACTTCTTCAGTCAAAACATCCCTTGATTATTTTAAATTTATTTTATTTCTTGAATTAAACATTTTGAATAGCAAAAAAGGCTGTTTGGTTGAAATCATGGTTCCTATTAATGAAAAAAATCACCTTTTTAAGCGTTTTATACATGAAAGGAGATGTACAGTATTATTAAAAGACTGTAAAACATTTCAGCTATATTCAGCCCTCCCTAATGAGAAGTTTCTTAGATGTTCCATCTATAACATATGCATTTTAGTACGTCACAAAGCTCATGTACGTGAGTGTTTTGCACCAGTACACGATGTGTGTCCTATAGATAGCAGCTCCGCAGTGTATTTGAGGTAGGCGCGTGGGTGCTGCTGTGACTGTCTATGTATAGACGCATTTCCAGCACTGACATTCTCGCTGAAACCTGTGCACAAACACAAACATACACTAAAATCTACCCTGACACACACACACAAATGCTCAGTTTTATATAACCAACAAATCCGGAGACTCGGGCACTGCGCTGTGCTTATTTCAACATCTTTCCTGAGAAGGAATTTGAGAATACTTTTAGAATTGAGTCATTATGAGTTTGATGAAGTCGGCATTGCCTGTCAGTCAGGTCTGACCTGTCCATTACGAGGCCCTCGAATGTATATTTAAATTCGGCTCAGTGTTATCTGTCATTGTTGCCGGATCACGCAGACATGCAGGTTTAGAGTAAGTACTCTTTCGTTTATGAGAAAATGAGTTTTGAGGTAAAAGTAAAGAGCTATAGTTGTGTTTCAAAACCCAGGGGCTGCCTTCCCAGACTGGTGTTTTCCGAGATCGTAGGATGTGTCTATTGAAAGGAGTTTGATAGTTTGATGTTTTAGAGTGTTAATATGACGAGCCTGTGACGGGTGTGTCTGCGAGACAAGTTGAGACGCCTGTTTGATGTTGACACTGCTGTCGGTCAGTTGTTCAGCTTTGTGAGATTGCATCAGATCATGCACATGCGTTATTGCTGGAGGCTCATTGAGGAAAGCAGTTTGTCTGGTTTATCTGTTGTTGTTATTGTGCAGGATGGGGAATTTTACTCTCGCAGTGTTTAAGAAGTTGAGAAACAAAAAAAAAAAAAAAGATTTTTTTGATCATGACATATGAGAGCACTTTAATATATCATTTGTTATGAGATTAAATGAGGAGCAGCTGGAGGTTTTTGCTTAAGTGTCTTTCTTCTCAAGTTTTCCATGAGTAATGTCTCAAACTGTTAGTTTTGCCGGAAGATGTTTGCAATCAAAAGTCAGATACACTCCTAAAAATAAAGCTTCCAAAAGGGATTTTTCATAGTGATGTCATAGAAGAACCTTTCTGTGAAAGTTCTTAAAAGAACCTTTTTTTTTTTTTTTTTCTTAGTGCAAAGAATATTTAAATTATCTGAAGAATTTTTCCATGTAAAAAGAACCTTTTGATTGGAAAGATTCCGTAGATGTTAAAGGTTCTTTATGGAACCATCAATGCCAATAAAGAACCTTTATTCTTAAGACTGTGAACTCATAGGTTTCTCTTTAAATTCTTGCAAAAACAGATCTGATCTATTATATCCCATTCATTTCATAGATCCATTCTTACTGTATTTCAGTAATTGTAGAATTTCATTTTCGTTTCATTTACCATTTACCGTAACGTTCTTGAGATATAGATCAACCTCTGAGCATGACAGCTGTGCTCTGATTTGTTATTTTCTGATCTTTATTCAATGCTATATTGTTTTGTGGGGTAGGACAGTCCAACAGCTGAATGTTTCACTGAAGACTCATTATAAACACACCCCATGACTGAAGAACACACACACACACACACACACACTGTCCCTCCCAGACATGCCGCACTGCTTGTGTGTTCACCTACGACTCCGTGCGTGTACAAACACTCTTACGTTCGCTGTCGGTTAGAAGCGCCACACGCCGGATTAATTTGTGATGTGTTGAAGGAATGGCATGCCAGGGAACAGGTGTGTTTTGTTTTTTTGTTCATTTACATTCTTTTTTATCCTTACCTTCCTCTCCTCTCTCTCTCTGTCATGTGTAGTTTTTAGGATTTGTCTTTGAATGAACGGTTGAGAAACTCCTTTCTTGTTCTGTTTTCATTATGTTAGCTTGACTAAACTTGACTTAGGCCACTGGTTCTCAACTGGTTTTGCTTCAGGACTCAGATTTTACTTTGGACATTTACATCCAAAACAGAATCAAAATTGATTATTAAAGGGATACTTCTGACTCTTGATTTCTGATTGCATGAGGCGTGTTTGCAACTGTTGTAAAATCAATATAAACACACCTGATCATGCTATATACTGTATCAATGCGTAACATTCAGATAAAGAACTACATTACGTATTAGAATGAATTTGAAAATTATTAATACCAGATGCAACTTTGTATTTAACATTGTTGTGTATTTGACATACATTTTTATAAAAGCAATAAACCACCCGAGCTTGTGTGTTACACTGATTTTACCATGGTTAAACAGGGTTCTCATGGCTTCATCACACAAATATAAACAAAATGACATTGAAATGTATTTATATTTAAAAAGCACAGCAATATGCTATCTATCTGTCTATCTATCTATCTATCTATCTATCTATCTATCTATCTATCTATCTATCTATCTTATTCATTCCGTCTGTATGTCTATCTATCTTCACACTTCAAGCAATTTTAACTGTTTTAAACTTTCAGACGAGGCAATAGAAAACTTTGCCTTGACAGATGTTCCTTTTCTAGCTCTCTGTTTTTTCTAGCTCTTTCCCCCTTTCTCATAGCTGTTAGCTGATTATTTAGCGCAGTGTGAGCTGGTTGATGTAGTTTGTGTCTCTGTCAGTCTTGTCCTGGAGTATCGTCTCTGTACACAGTCATTCAGCAGCACTAAAGAAAGACCGCAGGGGGATTTTATATCACTAAGAGAAGAGAGACGGAGATCAATGTTGCTCTGAGGATGAGGTGTCATTTAAGATCTGTGGGAAATCACTTATTGAATTGTTGAATTTTCATGCGGAATCCATAATAGTGATATAGTTGAAGACATGAAGCTCATAATTAATTTTTCTGTTCCGTTGAGCTGGTTTTGCTGGTTTCACTTTTCACTTGACTCAATTTCATTTTTTCTTTTCCTTTCTCTCTCTCTCTCTCTCTCAGGGGGGTTAGGTCCAGAACTCGGCCCCCCTCCCTCAGTGGACGAGGCAGCAAACACGTTGATGACTCGTCTTGGCTTCCTACTCGGAGACAAAGTGAGCGAGGGGTCTCAAGGGCCGCAGTACAGAATGGATGAGCCTGATGACGCACAGGTAGGCTACTCAACCTCACCTCTTGCTATAAATACACACCTCCCTATGATATATAAGAAGCTCAGAAATGGTGAATCTCACCTATTTCACCCTACACTATTAAAAAATTAAAGATCATTGATGGTTCCTTGAAGAACCTTTAAGTTCCATGGAAAAACAAAAGATTCTTTATTGTGGAAAAAGGTTCTTCAGATTTTAAAATGTTGTTCAACCTTAGAAAAAATGGCTAAGAACGGTTCACTGAAAGGTTCTTTGGGGAGCCAAAAATGATTCTTCTATGGCACTGGTGTGAAGAGTGTAAAAGACAAGTTTAATAAGTTATATTAAGAAAGTGAAGTTTGGGATTGCGGATTTTGTTCATTGTGGCATTGTTTTCATGGCAATTAAGCACATTTTCTCCCAAAAATATTGTAATTTGTCCCGATGTTTTACTTTTGATTATTTCTATAATTCTTCTCATTCCCAGTCTTGCTGTAAAATAATACAGTGTATCATAATATTACCATTTTTTTCCATTGCTATGGCTCTTTTTTTTTTTTTTTTTGCTTCAAAACCTAGTTATTGTGTCAGTAAATTGGCCAGTGCCTACAAAATGAAATGTTTTTCGTCAATGTGTACTGTAGTACACGTATGTATACAGTACATTTATTTCTGTAGCAATGTGTTATGTGTAAACAGAAAACATTACTTGTCATAGATATTTATGGAATATACATGTATTTCTGATAGAATTGCTACCTGAATGGATCATTGTGAATATGATGGCTCACATGCTGAAAGAAGTTGTGAAGATAATGACAGTTTCATTAAGAATCAACTCATCAGTTTTGATCAGCAAGCCATGAGCATTTAGTTATTGTGCAAATTGTGCTTTACCTTTTTTCACACACGTGCCAAAACATGTGCAGTTTATTTAAATGAGTAAGAAATTAAAAACTTGGTTGAAGAAGAAACAAATTGTTCAGAAGTCTAAACTTATTGTTTTGAGAAAAAATATATAATTTGAGAACTGAGCCAAAGCAATTCAGACTGTAATAAATTACTATAAATAGATATGTCTAAGGGAATATATAAAATAATGGTGTCACTATTTACATTTATTTATTTATTTATTTATGTATTTATTTTGTTTTATTATTTTCCATTCATAAAATGAAAGTGAATGGTGGTCTGCTGTCAAGCTCCAAAAATGACAAAAACACCATAAAAGTATACCTTATTTTAGTAAAAAAGTAATATGTTTAAAATAGATTTATTACATACTAAGTATAGTTCAAATATATTAACATATTTACTGACATATCGCTTGAGACTTACTGATATAAAAATTATGATTAAACTTTAATTGGATTAGCCTACTACTTGTGCACAATGCACATTTCTCAATATTAAGCCTAAAATGTGTTTTAATGTCAATATTGATAAAGGTTGTATGAACTTTGAATAATATTAGTTTTTTAATGCAATATATTTAAAGTTTATCTAAAGTATATAGTAGTTCCATTTTAGCACAATCAGAAATACTTCAGTATACAGTACAGTTCAAAAGTTTGGAACCACTAAGATTTGTTATGTTTTTAAAAGAAGTTTCGTCTGCTCACCAAGGCTACATTTATTTAATTAAAAATACAGTAAAAACAGTAATATTGTGAAATATTATTACAATTTAAAATAACTGTTTTCTATTTGAATATATTTCACAAAGTAATTTATTCCTGTGATGGCAAAGCTGAATTTTCAGCATCATTACTCCAGTCTTCAGTGTCACATGATCCTTCAGAAATCATTCTAATATGCTGATCTGCTGCTCAAGAAACATTTAATGTGTACAATTGTGTACAATATTTTTTTTCAGGATTATTTGATGAATAGAAAGTTCAAAAGAACAGTGTTTATCTGAAATCTAATCTTTTGTAACATTATAAATGTCTTTACTGCCACTTTTGATTGATTTAATGCATCCTTGCTGAATAAAAGTATTCATTTCTTTAATTTCTTTTCAAAAAAAATAAAAATAAAAATTCTTACTGACCCCAAACTTTTGAACGGTAGTGTATAATGCTACAGAAGCTTTGTATTTCAGATAAATGCTGTTCTTTTGAACTTTCTATTCATCAAGGAATCCTGAAAAAAAAAGTACACAACTGTTTTCAACATTGAAAATAATCATAAATGTTTCTTGAGCAGCAATCATCATATTAGAATGATTTCTGAAGGATCATGTGACACTGAAGACTGGAGTAACGATGCTGAAAATTCAGCTTTGCATCACAGGAATAAATTACTTTGTCAAATATATTTAAATAGTACACAGTTATTTTAAATTGTAATAATATTTCACAATATTACTGTTTTTTACTGTATTTTTAATTAAATAAATGTAGCCTTGGTGAGCAGACGAAACTTCTTTTAAAAACATTAAAAATCTTAGTGGTTCCAAACTTTTGGACTGTACTGTATGTTTAGTTGGATCTCAGCACTACTTCATCACAATTAAAGTGCATTAAATACAAAATTAGTTAGATTTTACGTATACCAGTTTAGTACAATTGCAGGATATTTTTATTAAGTACATAAATATGTATTGGTAGTACACTTAGCATAAAATAAATGTATTTGAAATACATTTTAAATATATTTATTTTTCACTAGGGTAATCCTAAGGTAGACTATTAATTTGAAGTATGTACACTGTAAAAAAATTTTTTTTGAATACAAAGATTGGAGTACGAGGAAATGTCATGTTTAAATCAATGTGTTACTTGCTGTTTCTGTGTAATTTTTTTGTGTGTGAAATTACTAGCAATTTCTTTGTTGTATAGCAACATTTTTTCAACATGCAGCAAATACTAGCAAGATAGTGTACAATAATAATTATCTATTATCATGATAATTCCTTTTTTGGTAGGTGGGAGATTAATTGTCATGAAAATGATGTCACGATGCAGAAAACAGAAATGTCCATAGTTTTCACAGTAAAAACCCTCATTCTCTGAGGTGTCAGCTTTATTCAAAAATGATCTTTCCCTCCTGCAGAGAAGAGGACACATATGGCATTCAGATGAGTTTACCTCTAATTAGGGAATTACATAAGGACAGCCTCTTCGTATTCCGCTCTGTTGATACAGCAGTTTTCAGAACGCGATCGCCTTATTGTCCTCATGTTTGCGAGCATTCGTGAGCTTCAGCACAAGAATCAGTAGTGTTAAATAACTACAGAGAGAAAGTGTGTGTGTGTGTGTGTGTGTGTGTGTGTGTGTGTGGACTGTCTCTTTGACCTTAAGTAGTTGTGAGCGTTTTAAGGCGAGGTGCTTTGCCTGTTGTGACGTTTGATGTTAATCGTGGGAGTGGGCAGATTAGCCGTGCCATGCTTCATCATGCCCTGCCCGGGGCATCGGCACCCACCTAACCCGAACCGACACTGGCTCAGCCTGTCACTGAGCGCCACTGCCGTCCCATCAGAGGCGGAGGAGAGGGCTTCCTGCTGCCAGGCTGTGGACTTCCTGTGCTGATAGAGATTAATTGGTCAACTACAAACACAAGCACACACTGAGGTCAAAGGTTGTTTGTGCAGGGTTTAGGAGCCAGTGGGAGGATGAGTCCGTGTTCCACCCTGACCAGCAGCACCGCCTCCCCGCCTGCCTGCAGTCCGTGCTCCACTCTTCCTTCTGCTCCAGGACAGGCCGTCACCAGCCCCACATCCACCCTGGAGAGCAGAGACAGCGGCATTATCGGTAAGATTGCTTCATGTTTTTGAAGTCTCTTATGCTCATTAAGGATATATTTATATATTCAAAGTAGCTTTTTTCTATTGTAATATATTTAAAAATGTAATTTATTCTTGTGATCAAAGCTGAATTTTCAGCATCATTACTCCAGTCTTCAGTGTCACATGATCCTTCAGAAATCATTCTAATATGATGATTTGCTGCTCAAGAAACATTTATGATTATTATCAGTGTTGAAAACAGTTGTGGAAACTGGGATCATTTTTTTTTTTTTTTTTTTTTGTCAGGATATTTTGATGAATAGAAAGTTCAAAAGAACAGCATTTATTTGAAACTGTAACATTATAGATGAGAGAGAGATGCGATGGTGCCGATTTACTTGCGCTGTGTGTGAAATTACATTCTGAAAGAAAGATTTCGAATTATTAACTTTTCCCACATTATAAGCGTGGAGCTTACGGTAAAGGAATATTTGCAAGCCGAAATTCAAGCCCTAAAAAACTTGATACTTGACACCCATGTACTGATATCCCCATGCAAAATGGTGCAATATTTTCCCCTCACCCCTAGTGTATACTGAATTTAATCTTCTAATGCATTAAGCCATGTTAAACATTTGAAAGTAAAAACAAATGTTTTAGAACATCCCGTTGTTTTTATTGATTGAAATACTGCAGCAGGGGCTGTATGTGGATCGCAAGTGTCCAAAATTTGCAGTTTGTTCACATATCTCATTTTTTTTTTCTTTTGAGAGGTGATCTGAATATTCATGGCTTGAATCAGATATAAAATTGAGAGCCCATGGATGTTTTGCTCTCCAGGTCTCCGCACCTCTCACATGACTCAAAACTATGAATTATGCTGCGTCCCAAATTGCCTACTTATATTATGCCCTAAAAGTGTGTACTGTTTTTGTGAAGAAAAAGTGCATACTTTTGAGTGTGTAGCAGAAGAGTAGGCAAACTTTGGGATGTACTACTTCATCATGATTGCATCTTTAACAGACAGCTCTGTTGCTTAGTTATGTGCATTCTGTCAACGATTAAACTGCCCTGTCAATCATCTTGTCACAGTTAAAATCTTCCACATTCTGCTTAAATTAATTTCCTACCATTTTAGAGAAAAATGAAGTAGCATGTTGATCTGCCAGTTGTAGGTCTTCCATGCAGGGACTCTCCTCATGTGTTTGCAATTTCCACAATGATGCATTTAAAAGTTAATGATCAAATGCATCTTTACAAAAGTTCAAATGCTGTTGCAGATGAAATATCATTTAGATAACACTGAATGAATATATTTTCGTCAGGTTAGACGCACGTCCTGATATTGCTGAGTTAAATGCGTTCCTGGGTCAACATATTTTGTTGATCCTGGAACAACATTCTAGTCTAAAAATTTAATCTTAACCCTATTCCTACCCCTAAACCTAACCCTACCCAAAAGTTATCCCAAAAATCAGAGGGAAATGATAGATGAATAACACTGATGTAGAAGCACCAATTCATGATTTTAAGCCTAAACTTGACATAATCTGTAAACTTTTTGATTTGAATGTTGTTCCAGGATCATCAAAAATGTTGACCCAGGAACATGTTGAACTCAGCAATATCAGGTTATGCAGGTTAGATACTGATTATTAATCACTCAAACGCCTTTATCTAAATCTCCCTACTTAACCGTCGGTCTCGTACATCCACCATGTTTGTAGTTTTTTTACACTTTTTATTCATGTTCGTAGTTCTAATCAGATCCTCATCCAATGCGCAATGGGTTGTGGGCAATATTAGCCATTAGAGTGTGCACAGATCTGCACTTTGGATTCTAACTGGAAAAAGTACACCATCCGGGTATCTTTGGAATACTCATTTGGACATACTACGATTTGGGACACACTAATTCTAATTTCAAATACTATTTAGGACGGACAGTATATGAATTGGGACGCAGCATAAATGTGTTCACACTGAAAAATGCAATGAGGTGTACTGCACTACGAGTGCTCAGATAACACACTTGTTTTCTGAAGAAAAAATCACTGAAACAAAAATGCAGTTCCACTTGCTGCCATTAGTGGTGCAAAAATGACAAAAATTATTTTTTGGTAACACTTTACAATAAGGTCCCATTAGGTAATTCATAAACTACCATAAACTAACAATAAACAATAAATTTGTTAATAAAAATACAATTGTTCATTGTTAGTACATGTTTCCTCAGGTCCATTAAATAATATTAACAGATACAACTTTTGATTTTAAAGTGAGAGTCGTCAGCAATTCCAGTCTCACTTCCTGTTACATGCCTACGTAATAATGTAACAAAGTTGCGTAATGCCAGTCTAAGTTCTTCATTGGCTGCCCGTGAATGACATCTACTTAGAGTCCTGGAAGAGTTTGGTTTAACGTTGTTGACGTGTTGAGAAGACACTGTTTTCTGCGCTGCGAATCCACTTTGCATGCACTTCAAAAGGACGAGGACTCGTGCTGGAATTGATACAGAAAAACTGACGCTATTGTTCATATCAAGTGCTGAGGAGAGCTGAAATTCAGATACGGTAATAGGAGCTTCATTTCTGACACACACTATAAGCGGTTGACCAATCACAATGGACTGGGCCGTCTGACCAATCAGAGAAGAGTAGACTGGTGGTAAGGAGGAGTTTAGAGAGACTGAATCTTTGAACAAACTGTTTTCAGACTCTTTGAGAAATGAGGTGATGTGCAATGAGATATTATGAGAAAATTAGTGTTTTTTTATCTTGGATGCATGTAAACCTATTGTATGAGACTCCAAAACAAAACTAGGAAACTTTAAAATAGCATAATAGGGGCACTTTAATAATGTATTAGTAAATGTTGAAATTAATAAATGCTTTAGAAGTGTTTATTATAGTTAGTTCATGTTAAGCATTGTAGTTAACAAATGGAACCTTAATGAAAAGTGTTACCAATATTTTTGAGGCTCTAAAGCTCTACATTTTTCACATATCTTAAGATAATGCAATGAAATGATGCTTGCAAAAATGAGCAGTTCTTCAAGAGCTTAATTGGTGCAATCACTTTTCATACAGTATATTCAAATCCAGCTACTTGCAGTGCTCCAGGGAAATTATCCTTTCTAACAGAATTTTCTTATCACAACTTGACACAAAAAAACATGTGAACTGTAAGGGGCACAAACCTCTCCTTCATCCTGCCTCTTTTCCCAGCCACCCTGACCAATTACTCCGAGCCGGTGGACAGGAGCGGGAAACACGGCGATGGCTCTCGAGGAAGCAGCCTGAAGCTCTGGCACTCGCACAGATCCACTCTGGACTCCAGCCTGTACCGTGTGGACGAGAACATGGCCGCCTCTACCTACAGCCTCAACAAGATCCCTGAGCCCAGCTCCGCCCACTATTCCTCTCACCCCACCCCTCTCTACCTCATGCCCCGCCCTAACTCGGTGGCAGGTGAGTCTTAAGCTCTGCCTCCTCTGGTTATGGATGTTTGTGTGCTCCTATCTCTTTGTCAAACATGATTGTGATTTCCTGTTGTGCCGCTCGATGCATATAACAATCCCGCTGCTTTGGGAAAAGCTTCCTGCGGCAAATCCCAAACACACAACACGAGATATTTGGACGTCATGTTGATCACTGGACAACATTCAGAATAGAAGCTTTGGAGCTGTTTCAGTTCATGACTTTTAGAATTTGAATTAAAGATATGTAACTTTTTTTGTTGTTCAAAATTAACAAAATGTAAATAATGAGCCAATACACCAAAAGTCCTTCCTTTTTTCAGCCTTACCCTGATTCACTATGGTAAAACCAGTGTTTATATTTTAGAGCGAGCGGGATGCTTTTCGTGCAAAATTGCAACCCAAGTTGGGTTAAATATGGACAAATCCAACATTTGGGTTGTTTTGACCCAGCGGTTGGGTTAAATGTTTGACCAACATGCTGGGCAGTTTTATTTAACTCAACTATTGATTTAAAAATGACTATGTGGCTAGCTTAAAATGAACCCAAAATAGGTTGGAAATTAAAAATCAGATACATAATTACTAGAGGCAACAATAATAATCAAAAGGTGAACATTTAATAGTAAGCAATTTAATAAATGATTATTTATTAAACTTAGTATAAATGTTCATTTATTAAACATATTAATAAATGTTAATTTCCAACCTGTTTTGGGTTCATTTTAAGCAAGCAATATAGTAATTTTTAAACAATAGTCGAGTCGCTGGGTTTGTCCATATTTAACCCAACTTGGGTTATTTTTAACCCAGCATTTGTTTTAAATAGCCCAGATTTTCATGGGTAATTCATACTGAATAATGAGATGCTTCTTTAAATGTCATTCAACTTCCTTACATTTAATTCCTAAGGAATTTAAAAGGCATTGCTGATTCATTCTGCCCTGGTGTCCAGGTTAATGCACTCTCCAGTGTCCACTCCAGTGCCTATCTTCAGCGCAGCACCAGCTCAACTCAATCATACAAGTGCGTTCGCTCGCAGCCACTCAATGCCATCAAATTGCAGTTAGTGTAGGAATCAGCCCGGGTCATGGACTATATGTTTTAGCTCTGCACTGCCGGGGTGGCGTTAACAGGAGATAAGAGTCATCTAATAGCAGCAATAATGATGAGCCTTCTGGAATAGCGCTCCCTGAAGTAAAAGCCAAATCTGTCTGATGATGTTGATATGTCTCTTATATAACGCAGCGCCTCTTCATTGCTTGCTGATTGTGTTATTGTCCAAGTAATCAGCATTGTTTTATTTATGAGAAGAACCTTTTTGAGGAGAGAGAGGCCAATGAGTTATGGTTATCTCAAAAGAAAGTGGCTCTCAAAAGGGCAAGTGATATAAAAGATTATTTCTTAATGGAGAAAACGGCTGGTATTCACGCTCAGTGATCAGGAGGGATGCAGTTGCTCTGAAAAACCATCCAACTCTGGCAGCGGCATTAATCGTTTTGCAAATCTGACTGCGGCAAGCTGTTTAGAACAGCCTCAAAAACGTACAAAGATGAACGTTTCTTTTTATTGTACCAGAATATTTGTCATATTAAGGTAACACACAAATGGCAGTTCTGTCATTATTTACACAACCTCATGACATTTCACACCTGAAACGGAAAAGGTGACCTCTTTTCATATAATAAATTGAATGAAGATCGGAGTTATCAAGCTCCAAAATGACAAAAAACACCTGAAAATTAGCATTTAAGTTGGTCCATATGACTTGATGGTCATACGAGAAGTCATTATTCACAGTCATTAATGTTCCCCTCCAGTTATGTTTTGAAAAAGGGACTACAAAAGTCATATGGACTTCAAAAATGACATGTCGACACCATTTGATACCAAATGCCTTTAGTTCTTGTGATTAAACCATATTATGTTTGACGTACAGTGAGGAAAATGATCAGTCTGTTTGTCATATAAAGTTATCATATTGCTTCATAAGTCCTGGAATAGAGCAGGAAGAGTTGCATAGATGACTTTATTATATTTGCATGGTGTTTTTTTGTAAATTTTCGAGCTTGACAGCTCCAGTCGCCATTCACTTACACTATATTGAAAAGAGCGTCCAGGGTATTCTTCAAAAATTCCCCTGTTTTACTCCACGGAAGAAAGAAAGACATCCAGGTTTGACGTGACATGAGTGTGAGTAAATACATGAGAATTGTGGAAATACATTCAGCACACTAGTTTGTCTAGGTCATAGACAGCGATGATTGTTTATTCAGTGCGGGCAGTGCTGGTAGGGAACGTGGGAGCAGATGTACTCATTAAACATGTATCGTAACGTGTCTTTTACATCAGTCAGTCAGAATCACAATGAAGCAAATCTCCACGGTGGCCGCCTGGATGTCTTTTCAATGCTAAGCCTGTAGTAACGCAGGCTTAATGTAACCTAATAGTATCCAAACGAGCTGAAGTAATACTAATGCGTGTTTGTAGACTCCCATCGGCCTCCAGGAGGAGAGCTGAGCGTTGTAAGATACCATTAGTAAGAGAAACCAGAGATTAAAGCCCTATTCGAAGGGGACAAGTTCTTCCAGAGGAGGTTCACTTTGTGAATTTAATCCCGTCCGAACATGTCTGTTTTTGTCAAACAACCACAGTAAAAATCAAATTACGGAGCAAATTGCCTTCGGTTTGAAATATCTGTGGCTGTTATATAGTGTTTTCTTAATTTATTTTGACCATTGCTGAATATCGTAATCAAAGCTGAATTTATCAGTCCACATTTCACTTCGACTGTTTTTCAAAATTGGTGACTTCTGGAATCCCGTTGAACATAACAAGAGAATGAAGACAATAATGAGAGTGTTCACCGATTTTGCTGAACGGTTTTGCGATGCACATATCCAGATCACATGACCTTCCTACATGCATTAGATGTAGAAATTACACTACAAAAATGATGTTCTTCCTCAGTATTTTTGTCTTGTTTTCTAGTAAAAATTCTGAAATCAAGGTACATTTAATTGAGAATCAAAATGACTTAAAGGTGCCATCGAATTGAAAATTTAATTTATCTTGGCATAGTTGAATAACAAGAGTTCAGTACATGGAAATGACATACAGTGAGTTTCAAACACCATTGTTTCCTCCTGCTTATGTAAATCTCATTTGTTTAAAAGACCTCTGAAGAACAGGCGAATCTCAACATAACACTGACTGTTAGGTAACAGTCGGGATCATTAATATGTACGCCCCCAATATTTGCATATGCCAGCTCATGTTCAAGACATTACACAAGGGCAAAACGTCTGGATGTGCACAGCTGAATCAGCAGACTAGGTAAGCAAGCAAGAACAATAGCGAAAAATGGCAGATGGAGCAATAATAACTGACATGATTCATGATAACATGATATTTTTAGTGATATTTGTAAATTGTCTTTCTAAATGTTTCGTTAGCATGTTGCTAATGTACTGTTAAATGTGGTTTAATTACCATCGTTTATTACTGTGTTCACAGAGACAAGAGCCGTTGCTATTTTCATTATTAAACACTTGCAGTCTTTATAATGCATAAACACAACTTCATTCTTTATAAATCTCTCCAACAGTGTAGCATTAGCCGTTAGCCACGGATCACCATCAAACTCATTCAGAATCAAATGTAAACATCCAAATAAATACCATACTTACGCAATTAGACATGCTGCATGACGAACACTTTGTAAAGATCCATTTTGAGGGTTATATTAGCTGTGTGAACTTTGTTTATGCAATGATAGAGTCGAGAGCTCGGGAGGGGGCGGAGAGCGTGAGCAATTAAAGGGGCCGCAGCCTGAATCGGCGCATTTCTAATGATGCCCCAAAATAGGCAGTTAAAAAAATTAATTAAAAAAAATCTATGGGGTATTTTGAGCTGAAACTTCACAGACACATTCAGCGGACACCTTAGACTTATAGTACATCTTGTGAAAAAACGTTCGATGGCACCTTTAATAAATTGTCTGAAAAATGTATCAAAATAAAGTGAGTTTATGCTTAAAATGAGAAAAAAAATACCTGTCTTTGGCTAAAAAAAAAATCAGCTTAATTCAAATAGAAAACAAATTCATTTTTCTTACCCAATTGGCAGGTATTTCGACTTGTCTTAAGCATAAACTCACTTCATTTTGATACATTTTTTTAAATATCATAATAAGGACCTATTATGCTTTCTTTCTTTAGTGTGTAATGTTGCTGTTTGAGAATGAAAAAGCTCTGCAAAGTTTCAAAGCAGAAAGTTATTCTCTATATCAGTGTCACTGTTTCTGAACTCCGTTGTAGTCTTGAGTTTTCTTCCAGGAACGAATACGTCACAATATTCCTCATTTAAATAATTCCCGCCCAAGACACACGCAGAATAAAGGGCAGGCCTGGTTGAGTTAGTTAGTAGTGTGAAAGTTAAAAAAGTGAGATCATAATCATCCAAGTGCATGTTATGTCCTCTTTAAGTCACTTTGTTTCTGAAGTAAATGTATCTTAATATAAGAGTGCTTAGATATTTGTACAGGAAAACATGACAAAAATACTGAGTAAGAAAATCATTTTTTTGCAGTGTACAGTGATCATCCATATCAGTACATGTAATCCTCGCTCAATAATTGCTTAGAAAACAAATCCAGTCCGAATGAGAGATGTGTAGGAGGAAAAAATGAAAGTCTGAAAAAGAAAGATGAAAGGGCAACGATATAAATAATGTACTGAGGTAAGTGATGATCTCAGTGAAAAGGAGAGTGAGAAATACTCACTATCAACCCAAATGATGTAATGTGGAATGAATAAAACGGAGGACAGAGAACGAAAAAGAGGCGGATGAAAGAAAAATAGGTGTAATGATAATGGTAAGGTAAGGGATTATAGGTGAGAAGTGGAACGAGAGAGATGGAGATAAGATGAAGCGAGAGGAGAATGCCGGCTGCGGATTGGCTGAGCTCCCGTGGTGGAGGAGATCAAAGCTGGAGGCTTTAACCAGCTCAAACCCCCAGAGCACACCGTCAGATTCTCATCTGCAGAGAGAGGAACGCAGGAACTGGGGAGTTGAGGAGGTGTGAATGGAACCGGAGGAGTGCAGATTGTAGATTATGTAATGTTGTAGAGGTATTGTGTGGAGTGTAGCTGAAAGGAGAGATACTGAAGACATGTAAATGTCCTAATTACAGTGTGACGAGCAGGGCGGGCGAGAGCCGTGAGGGAACGGCGCGAGGCCGGTGACGCGAGTGATAATGAGCGTCACCTGCGAGGCGTGCCGGCCTCGAGTCTCTCACGGAGGAGCTCCGGAGGCATAAAAGGAGGAGCGACATCAGTGAAGGACGAGAGAGGACCAGGCCTGGACTTTATTTTACGTTTTATTATGTTTGTGTGGCCGGCAGACGTCCGCGAGGGTCTGCCGGCATTACTTTCGTTTTGTTCTTTGTTTATTTTATATTAAAGTTTTGTTGAACGTTCGCCGGTTCCCGCCTCCTTCTTCCCACATCTATGAACCGTGTTACATTGGTGCCGAAACCCGGGAGGAAGGAGGGACATGCTGTCGAAGAGCCCTCGCTGCTGAGGGGGATCGCGGTGCTGCGGAGTTCGGGCAGCGCGGGAGTGTGTGTAGACCGCGAGAGGCTGCCCGAGGCGGTGGTGCTGGAGCCTTGTGAAAGGTGGGACGGAGACCCGGATGCCGTGCTCCTGGGACGAGGTGGGGTGGCTGCCGTCCTGGACCTGGAGGGAGCGGAGGAGTCGCCGCCGTCTGCCGTGGGCCGGAGCCTGCTGCCGTCCGCCATGAAGGGGAGGAGCAGGGGACGGGGGACTCGCTGCCGGCTGCCCTCAGTCGGAGGAGCCATCGCCGGCCGCCAGGAGGCGGTCGAGGATCGGGCCGTCCACCGAGCGTCCAGTGCCACCGCATGGCACCGCGAGGAAGAGCCTCCCGGCTGGCTGAGGACCGGGCGGCAGTGTGTCTGGGAACCGGACCAAGAATTTTTTTTTTTTCTTTCTTTTTCCTCTCTCCCCTCTCTCGTCCTGTCGCTCCCCTTGCTTCCGTCTCCTTTCTCTCGTCTCGTCTGTCCTTACCCCCAGGTGCTGCGGCCGCCGAGACAGGCCCCGGGGGGGAGTAAGCGCAGTCGCGGGAGTACCCCCCGGCCTGCGAGGGGCGTTGGGGGTATGTGACGAGCAGGGCGGGCGAGAGCCGTGAGGGAACGGCGCGAGGCCGGTGACGCGAGTGATAATGAGCGTCACCTGCGAGGCGTGCCGGCCTCGAGTCTCTCACGGAGGAGCTCCGGAGGCATAAAAGGAGGAGCGACATCAGTGAAGGACGAGAGAGGACCAGGCCTGGACTTTATTTTACGTTTTATTATGTTTGTGTGGCCGGCAGACGTCCGCGAGGGTCTGCCGGCATTACTTTCGTTTTGTTCTTTGTTTATTTTATATTAAAGTTTTGTTGAACGTTCGCCGGTTCCCGCCTCCTTCTTCCCACATCTATGAACCGTGTTACATACAGGTTTCTAGAAGAGAACGAAAAGAAAGAATGGGGATGCGGGTGTGACGTAACACAATAAAACCTGAGCTTAAAGGGCTAGTTTGCTTAAAAAAGAACATTTGGCATCTTTACTTTCCCTCGTATCACTCCACAAAAGGAGATGTTTAGCAGAATGTCCTGGCTGCTCTTTTTCAAACAATGAAAGTGAATGGGGACTGACACCATGTCCTAACCGGATGCGATGCAACAATATTCCAGCGACAATCAATTTGTCTGTCCACATCAGACGTGATACGACTACGAGATGCGATAAAGTCAATCAAGAATCAGCCAATCAGAAGAGAGCGTGGCAAGCTCCCGGCATTTGCAACGAAATAGAGTACCTCAGGGATGACGCATTTTTGTAGGCAAAACCCGGAAGCGAGTTAGCATTTTAGGGCTTCCGGTTCCAACGCCGTAAAGTCTATGGGTTTTTTGAATGAGTTTTTGCTAAATCGTCTGAAATAAGGCCTCTAAATATTTTCACGTTTTGATCTATGACATAAAACACACCAGTTATAACCCGCTTGTGATTTTTTTAAACCTTTATTGTGTCTTAAAAACGGCGGTTGCCAACAAAGTGCTAAAATGGACTACTTCCTTTGGCGGGGACTTTAGACGTCATCATTAAAAACTGGACATTTGGATAGCATTTCTCATGAAAAAGTGGATAAGTATTCATACACAGCGCAGATCATAATCAGCGAGCATGTTTTTAAATAAAGCTGTTTTCTAAATAAAGTTTGAGGAAGCTTGGTGGTGACGACGTTGATCCGCGACCATGGTGTGCTATAGTCCGTTTATAGCCTACCGTTAGCTTTTTATATCTGACCACTTTATTTAGGCTTCAAAATCTATAAATGTTGTGTTCACTTGTAAAGATTATCTTGATAGACAAAACGTGTTAGTGTCATGACCCTTTGTTAAACACAGAGCTTATTTTCTGCGATTTTCCAAACGTCTATGGGAAAAATGCATAGGCTTTCAATCGAGGGAACCCGTGTGCCGCTATCTTCTGAGTTGGCCTACAAAAACACGTCATCCCTGAGGTACTCTATTGATAAGTACATAATCAAATTCATGAATATTTACCATTTTAACATCATTAAAAATACATACTGAGTAGGGGCGGGAGAAAGAAAAATCGATGCATCGCGATTCTGTCTTCAATGATTCTGGATTCTGAGCTTATTTTTAACCGCAGTTGCGAGATGACGCTGCGTGTGCTTACGGCACATGTCCACAGACGCGGAGCAAAGCGAGCGTTTTCAGTCCATTCATATGGAAGTTGAGCTTCACTCTCGCAAGCCTCAGAATGAACTGAATACGCTCGCTCCGCGCCAGTGGACACGCACCGCCAGAAACAACTGTATTCTTCATGTTTCTATTTCCTCTCATACGCACATCACTCGAACCTTCTATAAAATAATCCTTCATATAGATCGGAAAAGCTAGAGCGAATTATGCACAGACATTCGCGTGGTTCATCATTGCACAGGATATGCGCTATGAGAGAAATGTGCTTGCAGCTTGCGTTCTCAGGCCTATTTTCCTTACAAATGCTCTATGAAGGCATCATTTATGTTGTTTGGATTGCTGTGGGCTTATATTTTATAAATATGAAACTCACTGACAGAAGGCTGCTTTCAATTTCCATGTGCGCTTTGTGAAAGGCGCTTGTGCAAGTGGCTGTGCGACCCCGTTTAAGTGTTTAAATGTAGCCTACTTGCATCTCAAAATGATTTTATGACGCGAAATGAATGTAAACAGTCAGTTAGATGTCTTAAAGGATTAAACAGACAGGACAAAACATCTTATATTTCAAAAGAGATCTGTGCGTTATTGTGAATGCAGCTTATTCTTCCGCTGTCTATGATGACATCAGTAATAATCAAACAACTGTAAAGCTGAGAAAGAGAGAAATCCCTTCAGATAGCTACTCTTAAATACTGAAAGCACTCTTTGTTTCTTGCTTGTAATGTTTCGTTGTTCCTCTTTATTATTATTTATTAGACTACTTGCTTTTGTTTTGAAGCTGTTTAGCCTATATTTAAAAATCCTAACATACAATTTTTTTTTTTTTTTGTAAACTAGTAATTATTTAAAAAGTACTTATAATTACATGGACTGTATTAAATAATAAAAAAATAAGGTTACTAAACTAATTAATTAATAAGAAAAAAAGTGGATCAAGAATCATTTGGGAAATCGGATCGTGACTCCCAGAGTCGGAATCGGATCAGATCGTGAGGTGCCTAAAGATTCCCACCCCTAATACTGAGTTACTGAAACAATCTTTGTCATAGAATACTCTTGTCTGTTCACAATGAGTTGACAGTTTGAACATTCTTGTTTCCTTTTTTTTATTTTGGTGATCTGAGGTGAATTGACAAAAAAGAAAAGATTAGCGTGTGTCGTGACGTTGCATTGCGTCTGGTTAGGACACGGTGTGCGGCTGTTGAGCTCCAAAAATGACATTCCGACTATTTTTAAAAAAGAAATTAATACTTTTATTCATCAAGGACACATTCAGTTGATCAAAATTAACAGTAAAGACATTCATAATGTTACTAAAAATTTATTTTTCAAATAAATGCTGTTCTTATAAACTTTCTGTTCATCAAAGAATCCTAAAAAAAAGAAAAATATTAAGCAGTGCAATTGTTTTCAACATTGATAATAATCAAAAATAGCAGCAAATCAGCATATTAGTATGATTTGTGAAGGATCATGTGACTGGAGGACAGGAATAAATTAAATAAAAAAAAAATATTCAAATAGAAAAGTTATTATTAATATTTTACAATATCACCAATTTAATGTATTTTTGAACTAAATGCAGCGTTGATGAGCAGAAGAGACTTCTATCAAAAATGTACCAAGCCCAATTTTGACTTAAAGTTATCGTATGGCTTCAGAATACTTTTAGTGTTGTGAACAATTTGCATGGACTAGTTTTTGATAGTGTTTCGACATTTTCGGGGGCTTGACAGCCCAGTCCCTATACATTCAGTGTCGGCCTGATATCTCCTTTTGTGTTCCATCGAAGAAAGAAAGTCTTACAGGTTTGAAATGAGATGATGGAGAGTTAATGATGGCAAAACCTTCTTTACTGGGTTAACTATCCATTTAACTTGCTCGGCTGAATTCATCTCTATTGCATTTGTATTTCCCTTATTGCGTAATGAGACTCTAACTGGTCCAATAAGGGCAGCTCAACCTGACTCAGCTCGATTTGAATGCACTGGAAGGTCCTTGTGAGAACGGAACGTCTATAATTCAATTCTAAAACTGCTGTAATTGCTTGTTTTCCAGTCTCACTGAAAGCAGAACGTCAAATTCATCCACCTGCAGTTTCCTGGAATAAGATGCACCTGTCGCACTGCACACACACACACACACACACACACACACACACACACACACACACACACACACACACACACATTTTCACTCACTCAAACTCAATTTCAAAGTACTATCTCAGAACAAGGCTGTCTGGTCTTATACACACAAGCACACATGATAACACACAAAAGCACACACAAAATCAATTTCAAAATGTTTGTGTGTGTGTGTGTGTGTGTAGAGGACCCTTTCTATTTCATCTGAAGACATCCACTTGCAGAAAGTAATTCTGGGAAGACTCCTTGAGCGCTGTGGAACATGTCCTGTCAAAAATAACCATTGAACTGAAAATAACACAAACTGCCTCTCAAAAGACTCCAAAAGTCTCTCAGAAAATCACGTGTGCTGTATGTCTCAGATGGGTTTGAGCTACGCCTGTCATGATTCTTACATAATGATACGATGAAAATATGATTAATAATGACGATAATAATACTGATAATTAGGGATGTGCCCTAAGCCTAAATCCGAATTCGGAAAAGCCCGGAAAATGAGTAACGCATTCAACAGAGCCCCTAAAGGGACATGGTTAGGCTTGTTCCGTGAAGATAGTAAGGAGAGATGACTGACAGGACGATGGCGGAGGATTTGGAAGGATCTTGTGAAATGTGCGGTCAGTACCGCCGCTCCCAATACACAGAGTATGGGTGAACGTGATTTGGAAAACGTGAACATGAAAAGCAAGCACGTATTCAAAAGCGATTTTTAAATATTGATAGCACCTCTCTGATACCTGCAAATTATATACAATATAATTACCCAACTGTATAACTGCGTGAGAACGCAAAAGCATCACAATATATTTTTTCCTCCCATCTCATATTTTTTTTCCATCACCATGTCCCTTCAGGGGCTCCATAGAATGCATAATTTCCTTTCCGAACATAGTGTTTGGCTTCGGGCACATCCCTACTAAAACTAAACATTATGTTAACAATATAATATTATGTATTAATTGTATAATAATTGTGCACTTTGAAAGCATCAACGTGGTCCATACGCTTTAAAAAATAATTTTTCAAAGTTGTAAATAAAACAAAGATTATTGGAGTGTGTTTTACCAAAAAACAACTTATTTTCTTCAAAATTTCACGTTTACTGTTACTTGCTGTTCCATTGTAATTATTTGTAAAATTTTAGCAAATTTCTGTGTGAGTTTTTTTTTTTTTTTTGATAAAAATGTACAACTCTGTAATAAATACTACACTTATGGCACACCAACATCAAACGCTATTGGTTCTCACATCAAACCTGCACCATATTTTATACTTGCTTTATTTATTTATTTTATTTTATTTTATTTTATTATTTTATTTTATTTTTTACATATATTTTGAGTATAGCTTTTATTTTTAATTTAATTTAATTTTATTATTTTGTTTTATTTTATATATATATATTTTGTGTATAGCTTTTATTTTAATTTATTTTATTATTTTCATTTCATATTTTATTTTAATTTATATATTATTTTATTTTATTTTATTTAGCTTGATAGTCACAACTATGAAAAGATCTATGAAAAGATTCTTCAAAACGTTTACTTCCTACAGGAATAGTAGGGTTAATAATGATATGAAAAAGATAAATAACAGAATTCTAGAAACAGATAATTGCCTTGTTGAATGGTTTCACTAATTGTTAGTAATATTGGCTGGATCCGCCCAGCTCCTCCTCCCACCAATCCCATCCTGGCTGGCTGGCAGGATCCTTCTGTTAGCCGTTCTGACTCCACTTCAACCCCTCCCCAAAATTCCCAGCTGCTGCGCTCACCCCATATACAGAAGCGTTCTTGCCCAGCTTGCTTCCCATGATTCCCAGTCATCTCCAGTCAGCTCTCATGCGCACACATTCAGTCTAGACTTCCACATGCTCAGTTAACACCAGACAAGTCTTTGCTATGCAGCACACTAGGACTGAAATGGAGGAGTTCCACCACAAGAGTTTAGACAGAGGCTTGGAACGATTTTGCATCAAAACGGACAGTTCTGGAAAGACGGATATGTGTAGTGTTCACCCTGGCAGCTTCAAACCTTCTCTCTTCCTGATCTGGATTTAATCAGATGGGGCACCGGAAAAGGTTCATTTAGATGATCATCTCCACCCTGTGTCACTTGGGACTGTAAATATGGGATTTTATCGGATTCAGATTGCAATGTGCGTTTCAAGAAAATGTTGATGTGACGAACTGTCACATCAGCCCGACTGTTGAACTCTTGAGTGTTTGCTATAGTAATAATAATGCTTATCTTAGGTACAATCAGATTAACTCAACTTCATCCTTGTCTTTTTCACATCCTCTCATTATCTATCTTCTGTCCCATTAGCCACCAGTTCGGCCCACCTGGAGGACTTGGCCTACTTGGATGAGCAGAGACACGCCCCCCTGCGCACCTCCCTGCGGATGCCCCGACAAAACACGTCCGCGGGCCGCTCCGGGCAGGACCTGCGAGGTGAGCAACAGCCTGTGTAGTGCGTCCAGCTGCTTAGCTTTGATTTATATCACCCTGATCCTGTGCTTGGATGCCAACTCACACATATATTTGGTTTGATGTCAAAAGGTGTCCATAGATCACCGTTTAGCCTCATTCTCTCATTCGTCTGGTGTACCTTTTCTTCCTCTGTCTCTCGAGTGTTTGTTCTCAAGGCAGGGCTGTGTCCCCATCTACCCTCTGTCTCTGTGTATTAATGTCAGTGTGTCTACTGAGACGCTGCATTTACCCTCTACACTCTTTGAATAAATCTAAGATTTATGTATTTTAATTGCATCTAAAGTTTCCATCCATTTGGATTACGCAGTTTTAACATAATTGAACTTTATGTGATGCATATTTGTCAGTCATACATAAATGAACCAGCTACTGTAATAGTAACTGAAAATGTTTTAAGTGCACAGTAACCAGCTTTAGTTAATATTGTGGCTTTATATGTGATCAGACACTTTCATGTGTCATTATATTATTATCATATTAGCAAAATCAAGCTCAAATGGAGTTACAAGGTGGTTGACCAGGAGGTTTCGGAGAATTTTGGACATGCGTGTTTTATCCATCATTAGAACGGCCGCATCTGAAGCAGTAAAACCATTGCGTTATGTTTTCATCAACTTAAGGGTCATTGACAAATAAGGTTTTTAAAAGTGCAAAAAAAACATAATGGAGATATAATTTATTTTGATGTTTTATTAAGTGTTAACAATGTGATTATGTGGTTTTTATAATCAATTAACACTGCTTTTGTCATTTTCTACAAGATGGACAACATTTGTAAGCAAAAAAATAATTCAGTTTAACCAAAATTTCAGTTTTACCGAATGACAATTTTGGTTATACCGAATGACGATATTTTCAAACAATGCTAACAGGCTGATATCTAGCTAGCTAGCAAAAGGTCAATCAAACATTTTATATTTAGTACAAGTTTTTAAAATATTACAACATTTTCCATGTTTTATAGCGGTTGTACCGAATGACCTGATGTTTCGGGACATGCGTATGATCAAGTGAAAACATGAATTTTTCAAATAGTTAAGAGAGAGTTAGTTACTTTGCTTCATGACCATGTGGTCCTTTGCAGGTGTCTGAATGATGTCACATCCTGTCACATGATACTGACCGCATGACTTGATCCAGAATGGTCCCTTTATATTGGTTACTCCGAATGACATCAATGAAATTCATTTTTTCTTTCTCATAACAAAGCAACGATTTCTACACATCATTTTAATACCATTGTGCACTATGTTGATATATGATGTTATAAAATCATGCCAAAATAAAAAATATATACATTTATTACATTTTAAGATATTTTAATCACAAATGAAATGGCTGTATTGGCCTTTGGACGGTTAAACCGAATGACCTTTAGACACTTAAAAATCCTATACCTTTATATGTAGCAAAATATAATTAAAAACTTTTGGGTTTGATAAAAGAGATCTAGTTGTACTACCTTACATACTTTGGATGTCATATCTTTGTTTTTTATTATTATTATTATTATTAGGCCTTTGGACGAAAAAAACCCTGTCACGTCATTGACCCTTAAACAGGTTATAAAGTTTACTGTAGCTATGTGGTCAATCAGCTTTTTTTTCTTTTCTGTAATTTGACCAAAATCTTAAATGTTATTAAAGATGAAGTGCTGCACACAGGCTTTTTAAGACAGTACTGGCTATGATTCGATGACAAGACACTCTTCTACACTCCTCAAATACATGAAATAGTGTTTCTTGAGTAAAAAAAAAACGCTGTACTCATTCAAACAAACTTCATTCACGATAGAGGTGGGTGGAGTTACGAGGCTTGATTGACAGTTTGAGGATCCAGTGGAGTTACAAGGTTTACTCACAAGTTATTTTTAATATTTTTCATTGGAAACATTTTTGCAAAACCCACAGAAAGACGTGAAGGCTAACCAACAGTAATGATTTATGTAAAGAAATAAAATGAAGAAAAAGATAAGAGGTTTCCGCCCGTGCCGACAGTGACGATATGCAATTTAAATACATAAATCTTAAATATTTTTTCAGTGCTAAACATACTCAGATAAAGAGAGGAGAAAGTGATTTAACAGGCTCCGTTGATGTCCACTGGGTGAGGACACATCTCGGCTCACGCTCACCCTCATGCTTTATCTTCCTCAGCTAATGAGGAATCCAGGGCCTTGGCTTGACCTCAAATCCTCTGTTTCCCCGGACGCACACACACTGCTCACTCAGTGACGTTAGACTGTGTTACGCCTGCTGGTCTGGCGAGCCACTCTCACCTGGTGAATAATTAAAATAGCTCACTGCATCCGGTTCGCGATCGGGAGAGAGAATGCAAAGGTGACTCTCATAATACGATACAGCTTATTAAACTGTGCCTCGAGGAACCATCGTCCTGACAGAAACTAACAGTTGAAGTTAAACTCAAGCTCAACATCCCTGACATGTTTTTGCCACACAATTGTTATATAGAAATTGTTATATAATTATAATTGATTAAATGTGGCAACACGTTTAGCTAAATTAGTTTAGCTAAAAAATTGTTCAAATGTTGTGTTGCAAAAATAGCCAAGATTTATAACTATTCTATCAAGATCGGATAAAACCAGTTAACAGTAAATTTTGCAACTACTGTTCAGAAGTTTAGGGATTTTTTAATGTTTTTGAAAGAAATCTCTTCTGCTTGCTTACCAAGGCTGCATTTATTTCACAAAAATACAGTAAAAACAGTAATATTGTGAAATATTATTGCACTTTTAAATAGTGGTTTTCTATGTGAATATACTGTATAATGTAATATTTCTGTGATCAAAGCTGAATTTTCAGCATCATTACTCCAGTCTTCAGTGTCACATGATCCTTCAGAAATCATTCTAATATGATGATTTGTTGCTCAAGTAACATTTCTGATTATTATCAGTTGAAAACTGCTTCATATTTTTGTGGAAACCTTGATATACACAGTACAGTCCAAAAGTTTGGAACCACTAAGATTTTTAATGTTTTTAAAAGAAGTTTCGTCTGCTCACCAAGGCTACATTTATTTAATTAAAAATACAGAAAAAACAGTAATATTGTGAAATATTATTACAATTTAAAATAACTGTGTACTATTTAAATATATTTGACAAAGTAATTTATTCCTGTGATCAAAGCTGAATTTTCAGCATCGTTACTCCAGTCTTCAGTGTCACATGATCCTTCAGAAATCATTCTAATATGCTGATCTGCTGCTCAATAAACATTTATGATTATTTTCAATGTTAAAAACAGTTGTGTACTTTTTTTTTCAGGATTCCTTGATGAATAGAAAGTTCAAAAGAACAGCATTTATCTGAAATACAAAGCTTCTGTAGCATTATACACTACCGTTCAAAAGTTTGGGGTCAGTAAGAATTTTTATTTTTTTATTTTTTTGAAAAGAAATTAAAGAAATGAATACTTTTATTCAGCAAGGATGCATTAAATCAATCAAAAGTGGCAGTAAAGACATTTATAATGTTACAAAAGATTAGATTTCAGATAAACACTGTTCTTTTGAACTTTCTATTCATCAAATAATCCTGAAAAAAAATATTGTACACAAATATTTTGTACAATTGTACACATTAAATGTTTCTTGAGCAGCAAATCAGCATATTAGAATGATTTCTGAAGGATCATGTGACACTGAAGACTGGAGTAATGATGCTGAAAATTCAGCTTTGATCACAGGAATAAATTACTTTGTCAAATATATTCAAATAGAAAACAGTTATTTTAAATTGTAATAATATTTCACAATATTACTGTTTTTTCTGTATTTTTAATTAAATAAATGTAGCCTTGGTGAGCAGACGAAACTTCTTTTAAAAACATTAAAAATCTTAGTGGTTCCAAACTTTTGGACTGTACTGTATATAATATATGTATTTACTGTCACTTTTGATCAATTTTATGTCTTTGCCAAATAAAAGTATTAATTTCTTTCAAGAAAAAAATCTTTCTGATCCTAAAGATGGCAGTGTACATGAAAGTATACAGAAGAACAAAAAAATTAAGATTTTTTATTTTTTTTTTACTCATATAACAGTGTCATATTTTAACAGCAAACATTTAAAAACCTAATGGATGATTTGAAATGATTTTCTCTGGTAGTGAACATTATGCCACAAATGCATTCGATAGAGCTTAACTTGTATTAAACACGTAACATTTGGTTAAAGTAACATAACTACACCACTTTTCTGTGTGTCGCCCCTCTCAATGCAACACTATCTCTACTAGTCATCATGACTGGCCGTCTGTGTGTGAGAGACGGCTTATTTCACCTCTTAACTGGATTACTAGCACTCCATGTGAGGTATTTACTGTCATGACTGATTGCTAAACCAGACGCTTGATTTTAAGTACTCTGACAGTTATCCAAAGTGTCTTCAGGTGTGTTCAACTGTTGGTACAAGTGCTATATTACAGTAATGGTATCAAAAACTACCGTAATATTTGATAATCAACCATGGTACATGTACCCCAAAGGTATTTGACTCAATATTTCATCCTTGTTGAAATGAATTAAAAGGAGCACATTTGTGTTTTGGTGTTGATGAAGAAGTACTTGTGAAAGTTCAGGCAGTCAGTTCGGAAGCAGTAATCCTTCTGTGACTAGCACCCAATTACCTGCCTTTCAGCAAATAAGTCAGGACCGCTAGGCTAATTAACTAGGTCAGTTTTAATTTATCAGGCATAAATATGTTTTACCTCCAATGAAAATTAAAATATAATTGTTGTTCCCTTCTTAAAGCATTGGGAAAGATCAGAGCAGGAGACAGTCACTTGAATGTCACTCTCACTTTAGTTTACTTGCATTTGCCACTTGACAAGTGTAAACTTTTGGATCTTGATGTCTTTGGACCATGAAAGTAGCACTTTTAATGCACAGATGTGACTTAAATGTACTTGCTGTGTAAAAATGTACGTAATCACGACTTGTAGGAAACAATGTTTTTCCCTTTAACCTGTCTCTCACACCCTCACGTTTCCTCGTCTCACCTGAAGTCACCCTCAGCCACTGCATTTTTTTATTTTGAGTGATTTGCTTTTTCAGTGCAAGCTCTCTCTCTCTCTCTCTCTCTCTCTCTCTCTCTCTCTCTCTCTCTCTTTCTCCTGTCGCCTGTCTGTGTCTGTCTCAGCTTCCGCTAACAGCCATGCCTGGCAGTCACAGTCACGTAAGTGTGGGCTCTTGTACAGGCTGATCTCTGTCCTTTCTGTACTGTGTGAAACGTCCCCTTGTGAGTAGCAGTAGTGTTGTACGATCTTCTGGAACTGATGTATCGTACTGTATTTTGTGATGTGGACAAATTAGTTGTCTGGTAGGTGTGGAAACATGGGGCCCTATCAAATGTATTATTTTTTTTAAAATTATTTTATTTTATACTTAATTTTCACAAACTTTTGTTTGCAGTTATTATATTGTATTATATTATATTATTTTTTATACACATAATTTAAATAATACATTATCAATAAATATGTACATTATATAATACAATATAATATAATATATAGTGCTGTCAAATGATTAATCACGATTAATCGCATCAAAAATAAAAGTTTGTGTTTATATAATATATGTGTGTACTGTGTATATTTTTATGTATATATAAATATACACATACATTTAGCAAAAATATATTATATTTATTCATAAAATATTTTTTTATTTATTGTATATATATTCTATATTTATATATAATATAAATTTTATATATATTTTTTCTTAAATATATACATGTATGTGTGTGTGTATTTATATATATAATAAATATACACAGTCCACACATATATTATATAAACACAAACTTTTATTTTTGATGCGATATATTATATTATTATATTATACTATATATTATATTATATTATGCGATTTATATATATATATATATATATATATATATATATATATATATATATATATGTATTTATTTATTGATAATATATTATTTATATTATGTGTATAAAATATGCATTATAATATAATATAATAAATTATTATTTATAATAATTAGAGAACTATTCTATCCACATTTATCATCATAACAACTCTAATCACATTGATTTATAACAAAAACAATTTAGTAAAAATTTTGATAAAAATAAAAATATTTATTTTAAATATTTATAATATTTATGTATTAATATTATAATTACAGTTAAAATATTTATTTTAAAATAAAAAAAAATATTTATATGTTTAGTCTAAAGAAAATGTAACAATTCGTATCAATACATCAAAATAACATTGCCATATTTTTGTTGAATTTTATTGATTTTTCCCCAGTTCCACTTTGGCTTTTAAGGTAATTCATAGGGCCCTAGATATGTTTCTTTCTGTGAGTGTATATGTCTGTTGATTGATTTTTAATTGCAAGTTGGGTTATTCGTGTGTGTTTGTGAGTTTTGAGAGGGTGCATGCGTGTGTAAGCATATTTCTCCTAGACATTCATCATTTTTTATACCTTCTATCCATCCCCAGTGCGATTCGCTCCGTACAGACTGCAGGACATCGCACTAAAGCCGCTTGCTTTTCGAGGTGCCCAGCATCACCATGGACTCTGTGTTTACTGGCCGTGATTGGCTCTTCCAGGAGATTGATGCCTACCTACGCACCGCCCACTCCGGCACGAATCGTGGCGTAGTTCTGGTGGGCAACATCGGCTATGGCAAGACGGCCATCATCTCACGCCTTGTGGCTCTCAGCTGCCATGGCAACCGCATGCGACAGATCGCCTCTGACAGCCCACAGGCGTCGCCAAAACGTAAGGTTTATTATTAGCATACGTGACTTTTACAAAGTGTACTGACCAAACTTCATATGCTGTCTGTCAGCCGCAGTGTTCCTGTGGCGCACTTGAACTTCTCTAAAGCTAATTCAGGCAGGGAGTGCGTCACTTCTCCACTAGTAGTGTCAACAAATGTAATCACAAAAATTTAATATTATATTAGTCAACATATACTCATTGCAAAAACATACCTATACACACAATTCACTGCAGTTTCCAACTGAAATGAACAGAGTGGCAGTAAAACAACTTTTATTCCTTTTCACACATAATGATTACAGGGGCAGATTATTTATTAATAAAGACTTGTTATTGCAGCTCCTTGCACAATACTATGTTATACTCTCAGAGAAAAAGGTACAGAAGCTGACACTGGGGCGGTACCTTTCAAAGGGTACATATTTGGACCTTAATTACTCCTAATAGATGCATATTATTAACTTTTAAGGGGACCTGTTATGCCAAATTCACTTTTATAAGGTGTTTTAACACAGATGTGTGTCCACAATGTGTGTAAACAACAAGCCCACATGGTAAAAATTCACCCACTCCTTTTTTATAATCCCCATAAATCATGAACAGTCTCTCCAAATGAGCGGTTCCCAATTTCCTCCTACTCTTATGTAAGCCCTGCCCACAACTGGAGACGATCTGCCCTATTAGCATAACTCCTCCCCTGAGTGAGCTGTACACAGTCCGCCATGTTTATCTCCTTGCCAGAGCATTTAACAGCAGCATCCAAGTAAGAAACGTATTATTATTAAAGCTACTAAAGTTATTTAATCAAGAGCAGTGAGTGATTTTCTGGTTTTCTTTTGTTGTTTGATTGATATTAACAGCATAAACAGCAGTAGGTACTGTATATTACGCTGCTGTCCCTTTAATACACAGATATAATATACACATGCGATTTCTTTACTTGCTGTTTATGTTCAAGACATAACCGACTGCGTTTGTGAACTGTGTGTTTTTGACATAACCTGGTGTGTATTTGACAGTTTAAAGGTACAATATGTAATAATTTTGTCTGCTAGAGGTCGCTAGAAGCCTATTCAAAACAAAGGCGTAGCTTGATGACGCCAAGTTTCATTAAATATTGGATGGCTTGTGTTGATAAATGGCAATGCAATTAATTTTAAAACGTATTGTATGATGGAGAAAATTATGTATTACTGTTAATAAAAATAAAGCTGCATCTGATTATGCTATGTTAGCTATTTGACAAAATAGTGTTTTTCTCTGAGGCATGGTAAAGCATGGTACTCGCAAAAAAAAAAAAAAATCAAGAAAATTAGATTTAAACAATAAGACTAAACGTGTTGAGCTATATAACAATCCATTTTCTGTCTATAAATATATCAAAACAGTTGTTCCCTTGTCTATTAAAACGTCTAATATTTTAAAGCGTCTTTGATGTTTCCATGTTTTCTACAAAATAAAACCGGAAATTGAGGATAACGCGGGTATGATGCCATTGACAGGCGACTCCTCACACGTCCCGGAGCCTTGGTTAAAATTGCAATTTTCTCACAATTTACAAATAGTTGCAAACATTTGGGATATTGTAAGTACTCAAGTGAGCAAAATATATAACACTGGCCTAGTGGCTTTTGGATATTTTACTGCAAAAATATTACATAATTGCACCTTTAAGTGCAATAAGACATGTAAGAGAACTTAGTTTAATACTCACGGGTTGTTATGGCTGTTATATAAACTGTTATGGCTTCTGTTATGTAAATAATGAACTTTTATCATGACAAAGAACTGCAATGTCTTGTGAGTGTGGCCACGATAGAGATGATACTCAAACCAAAACAGATGTGTTTATTAGTTTTTGTACAGGCTCCGCCCTCTTCTGGAAAGCGGGGCAGGGGAGCAGCAGCTCATTTGCATTTAAAGACACATGCACGAAAACAGCATGTTTTTCCTTCCACTCAAAAATGGGCATTAACAACATGGTATAATAAATGATCTGTGGGGTATTTTGAGCTGAAACTTCACAGACACATTCTGGGGACACCAGAGACTTATATTACATCTTGTAAAAAAGGGGCATAATAGATCCCATTTAAGGTACATATTAGTACCTTTTGAAAGGGTAAAGCCCCAGTTTCTGAGAGTGTATGAACTCAAAATCATTTTACCATAATGCATGATTTATAAACGAATACATTTGATGTTTGCATATAGTATTATTTGAATCAGAAAATGCTGACGTTTGCTTTTGTTAACACTATTGGTTAGGTTTAATGTAAAGTTGAGTGTAGATGGTATGTTATTTTCAAACACAATAGAGCATTAACCTTAACATTAACTGAACTGTCACGATACCAACAACATCCAATGTAATAAAACATTGCCAGATTCACGTTCTTCTGTTTTGGATCAAACTGAACTCACTGGACATTTCACTTTGAAAGAAGCAGCGTAATATTGTCGCTACAGGCACCTTTTTCCAATGAACCTGGGTTGAATGTAATTATTTTTTTTTTTTGTGTGTTCAGATGGAGATGGCATCCCTCTCACACAGTCACAGCCTTCCCATGGTACACTGGGAGGAGGAAGTTGCCCTGGAACTCCAGAAATGAGGAGGAGACAGGAGGAGGCCATGAGGAGGCTTGCGTCACAGGTACAAACACACACACACACGCACGGGTTCTCACATCAATCTTCTCACAATAGATCCGGTTGACAGGTAGAATTGCTTCTGCTCACACACAAAAGGCCCGTCTTAACCTGTGCCGGCTTGTTGTCACGGTCTCAGCTATTGCATTATGCAGATATGTTTAAAAAAGAGAAGTAAGTTTGCCGCCGAGCCTCATAAAATATTTATTCAGGCAGAAAGCAATTTCCTTGCCATGCTATTAGATCTAGTTAAGTCAATGCATTAATAATCGACTCTCGCTTTCTACCCTTCTGTACGGTTTAAGTTCTTTTAAAACATTTGTATGAGTAAATTAGTATTCTAATACGGTTGATCCTCTCTCTGGCGGTCCGAGCCACGATTCTGCGTCTGATATCTCATTTCTCTGTCATCTCCTCCACCTGTGGTTTGATTTGTGCAGCCTTTGGCCTTGTGTAGCTCTCCCGATGCATTCAAAGAGCACCTGGCCTGTGTGCCACTGGATCTAAATGACCGGAGCATTCCCTGTTAGCCCATCTCACCTCATTAAATGATCTTTTGGAGTTTGTGGAGCTTGAGGGGATGTTTCTGGTGTTTGTTGTTCTTGCTTTTTTAAATCCTTTCTCTAGAGTCCACAATAGTGCACATCAAAATGAATTCTCATGCAGAGATCATCAAACTGAATAGAAAATAAATGCAGCCTTGGAGGTCATGCATGCGTTTTCATTTCAACATGGGCAAGACCTTAGGAGGTAAAAACATTGTGGGTCACGTTTTAGCCAACCTTGATCACCAAGTTGTTCTGAATTCTCTAACTGGTGCCGTAACAGAGGGCTCTGCGATATGCATTGCGTTGTGAACTGAACAGGAGTAGCACCACACTCATGCTCGCCAAGACTGCGTTTATTTGATCAAAAATACAGTAAAAACATAATATTGTGAAGTATATAACTGTTTTCTCATGTGCCACATGATCCTTCAGAAATCATTCTAATATGCTGATTTGCTGCTCAAGAAACATTTCTGATTATTTTCAATGTTGAAAACAGTTTTTGTGGAAACCGTGATACATTTCTTGATCGATTTAATGCATCCTTGCTTAATTTGCTTAATATATCAAAATAAATAAAATATAAATATGACATCTGTAAAATAAACCTTTTGTTGTTTGATTAACTGTAATGACATAGACAGCAGTATTAGGCTGCTGTCACTTTAAGAGCGAATGCACGGATCTAATATACTGACATGCATCTGATTTCTTTCCCAGTTGTTTATGTCCATTTAAGATGTAACTTACGGTGTTTATGAGAATGCTTGCCATATAATTTTGTGTGTATTTGACCGTTTAGGCACGTATCCGATGCCCAAATTAGGTAGCCTAAACTTTGCTTGTTTGTGTTTTGCTCCATCTCAGAGCGCACACAGAAACCGCCCGAGGAACAGTGCAAGTACCCTTTCACAATTTAATGCGCAGATTCATAACTCTTTTTAATATTAAGCACATTTCGCAGTGGACTGCATTTTACGACATTCACGACATTACGACATACGATATATATACAATATATTTACAATATATTCCACTTTCCTGCATTGCAATTTGCAAACCATGCAGTTTTGAAGTTGGTATTCTTCGAGTTCAACCAAGAAGTCAGTATGTCACGTTTAGATCTTTTATCCACATCAAAGTTCACACACACACACACACACACACACACACACACATACTCAACTGCAGTAAGCATGAAACTCTTGAGCCTTCAGAAGTGCCATAGGCATGTAGTCTGACTTAGTCTGAGTAATTATCCACGTCTCTCTCTGTAAGTTCTGCTGAATTATGAGCAGCTCTGGGCCCCCTGCTCTGTCTGCTTCGCGCTTATTTCAGAAGTGTTGAATAATGAACACCAGGACAGATGAAGGTGAAATCGGAGCTGTGAAGGTGTCACTACATTGTGCTGATTTCCTTTGAACACTCTAGCTGTATTCTCAGTGAAAATACAATGCAGTGATGATTTCTACTGACACTTCCAATTTCAGCTGCAATAAATATGTCTGGAAAATAAGTTCTAGAAAGACAATACAATCCTTAAAGGTGCTATAAGAAATGTGAGCAGTTTTGTTACATTTTGCTAACTTCAATGACACACCTTCTTTCCAAAACCCCGCCCTCCGGTACTTGTTAGCCAACCCAATGTCAGCAATCCTGAATGTGTGAAATTATTCACAGACAGAAGCATTTCTGATTGGCATGCAAACATTTTTTACAGCACATTTATATAGCATAGTATAATATGCTCTATAATTTTTTGGTTAAATCATAACCTCTTGCGAATCACATTATTGTCTATGCATGAAAAAAATACTTGGATTTGACCATTCAGACTAAGATGCAAAAGAAGCCCCTAAAGGGACATAGTGATGGGCAAAAAATTAGATGAGAGGAAATATTTGAGATTATTATTTAGCATTCAAAACTTTTGCATTCTCCAAAATTTGCATTCAGCGCTTGTAAACAAAGCTTTTGTGTTCCCTGAGAAATTTTGCATCTGCTCACAGTACATTTGACATGGTAAATGTCATGTTATGTTTCATGGGTAACACTTTACTTGAAGGGGTGTGCATAAGACATGACACCTTCATAATCATGACATGACACATGTCATGAATATGAAGGAGGTTTTATGCATGTTTATGACAACTGTCATTAAGTGTCATTCACTCAATTTTGTCATTTTTAATGCAAAGATGACATTGTTTGAGATGTCCGAGTTATGACAACTTGACACAAACCAATACATCATAACCTGTCAGTGTCTTTGTCATGACAACTTGACATTATTTAGTTTTATGGGTTAACATTACATTAAACTGTCATGTGGTTGGTTTTGACATGAGGCCATTATAATAGTGTCATGAATATGTATCTTGAGCTCAAGTACAGTGGTACATTAAAATGTCATTAAGTGACAATACTCTGACAAATAATTTTATAACAGCGTCATGACTATTTTTCATTTCATGTTTTTTTTTTTTTTTTTTTTTTTTTTTTAAGTTTCCTCCAACAGAAGGTCAGATAATAGACAATTTCAAATTTCGTAAAAAAGATGACACTGTTATAAAATAATGGTAACACTTTATTTTAGGGTCTTTTAACTAGTTGCTTATTACTATTAGCATTCATATGGCTAAAATATTGGCTATTTATTAGTACTTATAAAGCACATATTAATGCCTTATTCTGCATGATCTTATTCTACATTCTTAATCCTACCCAATACCTAAACCTAACAATTAACTATAATAAGCAGTAAATTAAGAGTTTATTGAGGGAAAAGTCATAGTTAATCGTTTATATATGTGTTCCCTATACTGAAATGTTACCAAAATAATGTAATGTAATGTTAACCCATAAAGCTAAGTAGTTTTTTAAGTTTGATAATTAATCGGCTATGTCATGTTTATGACAGGTTATGATGTTTTGCTAATGTCACGTTGTCATGACAAAGACACTGACAGGTTATGATGTGTTGGTTTATGTCAAGTTGTCGTAACAAAGACATCTCAAACAATGTCATCTTTGCATTAAAAATGACATAATTGAGCGAATGACACTTAATGACAGTTGTCATAAACATGCATAAAACCTCCTTCATATTCATGACACGTGTCATGTCAAGATTATGAAGGTGTCATGTCAGTCTTATGCACACCCCTTCAAGTAAAGTGTTACCGTTTCATGTAGTATTTATTTGTTCTGACTAAAAAAAAGAAAAAAGAAACTCAGAACTGCTGTAAGAAACTCAGAAGTGAAGACCAGGAGATTCGGGTCAGGTGTATCTTCAGCAGGATTCTTTGTTGAGAATGTGCTGCTTGGTCAATGCAGTCATCAATTCAGACTAAGGCAGTGATACATTGTATTTTATAGGCATTCAGTAGGAAATCCTTAAAGGTATTGACCGTACACAGCCTCAGATGTGACCACTTAAAGGGATAGTTCACCCAAAAATTTATATTTTTATTCACCCTCAAGTTGCTCCATACCTGTATGAGTTTCTTTCTTCTGCTGAACACAAAAGATATTTTTAAGAATGTTGGTAATCAAACAGTTGATGGTAGCCATTGACTTTCATAGTAGG